>NW_028168037.1:0-219871 GCF_964194135.1 Talpa europaea | reverse complement strand
TTCTGCTTTTTCGTCTTATTCTTCTGTTTCTTCTTCTTGTTCTTCCTTTTTTCTAGTTCTTTCTCTTCTTGTAGTTCTACATCTCCTTCTTCTTCAGCCTCTTTTGTATATTCTGATATTTTTGCTTTTTCAATTACATCTTCTTCTGATTCTTCTGCTGCGTCTTCTTCAGGTTATTCTTCTGTTATTACTGCTTTTTCGGCTTATTCTTCTGTTATGTACATTTTCCTCTTGTTCTTATGTTTCTTCTTCTTGTTCTTCTAGTTGCTTGTTCTTGTTGTAGTTTACATCTCCTTCATTTTCTTCATCGTGTTCTGTTTCTTCTGCATATTTTGCTTTTTTAATTACTTCTTCTTCTGCTTTTTCTCCTTCTTCGTCTTATTCTTCTGTTTCTGGTTCTTGTTTTTCTTGTTCTTCTAGTTCTTCTTGTTCTTTTTGTAGTTCTACATCGTCCTGTCTTCTTCTTCTTCAACTTCTTCTGTCTCTTCTGCATTTTCTGCTTGTTCAATTACTTCTTCGTTTTCTGGTTCTTCTTTTTCTTCTTCATCTCTTTTCAATTATTCCTCTGTCATTTCTGCCTTTTCGGCTTATGCTTCTGTTATTTCTGCTTTTTGGCTTATTCTTCTCTTATTTCTGCTTTTTCGTCTTTTTCTTCTGTTTCTACTTCTTTTTCTTCTTGTTCTTCTAGTTCTTCTTGTTCTTCTTGAAGTTCTACTTCTCCTTCATCTTCTTCTGTTCATCTTCATAGGTTATGCATTTTCTGCTTTTTCAATTACTTCTTCGTTTTCTGCTTCTTCTGTTTCTTCTTCAGCTTATTATTCTGTCATTTCTGCCTTTTTGGCTTATGCTTCTGTTATTTCTACTTTTTTGGCTTATTCTTCTGTTATTTCTACTTATTCAGCTTATTCTTCTCTTATTTCTGCTTTTTCATCTTATTCTTCTGATTCTCCTTCTTGTTCTTCTTGTTCTTCTTGTTCTTCTAATTCTTCTAGTTCTTCTTGTTGTTCTACATCTCCTTCTTCTTCATCTTCCTTTGTTTCTTCTGCATTTTCTGCTTTTTCAATTACTCCTTCGTTTTCTGCTTCTTCTGTTTCTTCTGCAGATTATCCTTCTGTCGTTTCTGTCTTTTCGGGTTTTGTTTCTGTTATTTCTACCTTTTTGGCTTATTCTTCTGTTATTTCTACTTTTTCAGGTTATTCTTCTGTTATTTCTGATTTTTCGTCTTATTCTTCTGTTTCTTCTTCTTGTTCTTATTGTTCTTTCATTCTTCTTCTTCTTCTTTTTGTTGTACATCTCCTTCTTCATCTTTTTTTGTTTCTTCTTCATTTTCTGCTTTTCCAATTACTTCTTCTTTTTCTGCTTCTTCTGTTTCTTCTTCAGCTTATTCTTCTGTCATTTCTGCCTTTTCGTCTTATGCTTCTGTTATTTCTACCTTTTTGGCTTATTCTTCTCTTATTTCTGCTTTTTCGTCTTATTCTTCTGTTTCTACTTCTTTTCCTTCTAGTTCTTCTTTTTCTTCTTGCAGTTCTACATCTCCTTCTTCTCTTCCTCATCTTCATTGTTCTGCATTTTCTGCTTTTTCAATTATTTATGCTTCTTCTACTTCTTATTCAGCTTATTCTATTATTTCTGCTTTTTCGTCTTATTCTTCTGTTTCTCCTTCTTGTTCTTCTAGTTCTTCTAGTTCTTCTTGTTCTTCTTGTAGTTCTACATCTCCTACTATTTCATCTTCCTCTGTTTCCCCTGCATTTTCTGCTTTTTCAATTACTTCCTCTTTTTCTGCTTCTGCTTCTTCTTCAGCTTATTCTGTTATTTCTGCTTTTTCGGGTTATTCTTCTGTTATCTCTGCTTTTTCAGCTTATTCTTCTTTCTGCTTTTTCCTATTATACTTATGTTTCTTCTTCTTGTTCTTCTTGTGTTTCTAGTTCTTCTTGTTCTACTCGTAGTTCTACATCTCCTTCTTCTTCTTCATCTTCTTCTGTTTCTTCTACATTTTTTGCTTTTTCATGTACTTCTTCTGCTTCTTTTTCAGCTTATTCTTCTTTTATTTCTGCTCTTTCGGCTTATTCTTCTGTTATTTCTGCTTTTTCGGCGTATTCTGTTATCTCTGCTT
This sequence comes from Talpa europaea, assembly GCF_964194135.1. Taxonomy (NCBI): domain Eukaryota; kingdom Metazoa; phylum Chordata; class Mammalia; order Eulipotyphla; family Talpidae; genus Talpa; species Talpa europaea. Next base: position 217,758 of record NW_028168037.1, on the reverse strand, counting down.
TTTCCTCTTATTCTTCTATTTCTACTTCTTGTTCTTCTTGATCTTTTAGTTCTTCTTGTTCTTCTTTTAGTTCTACATCTCCTTCTTCTTCTTCTTCTTCTTCATCTTTTTCTGTTTCTTCTGCAATTTTTGCTTTTTCAATTACTTCCACTTCTTTTGCTTTTTCTGCTTCTTCCTCAGCTGAATCTTCTGTTATTTCTGCTTTTTGGCTTATTCTTCTGTTATTTCTGCTATTTCGTCTTATTTTTCTGTTATTTCTGCTTTTTCCTCTTATTCTTCTCCTTCTACTTCTTGTTCTTTATGTTCTTCTAGTTATTCATGTTCTTCTGTAGTTCTACATCACCCTCCTCTTCTTCTTCATCTTCTTCTGTTTCTTCTGCACATTAGTTTTTTCAATTACTTCTTCTTCTGCTTTCTGCTTCTTCAGCTGATTCTTCTGATTCTTCTGTTATTTCTGCTTTTTCGGCTTATGCTTCTGTAATTTCTAATTTTTGGTTTATTCTTCTGTTATTTCTACTTATTCAGCTTATTCTTACGTTATTTCTGCCTTTTCCTCTTATTCTTCTGTTCATCCTTCTTGTTCTTCTAGTTCTTATGTTCTTCTTGTACTTCTATGTCTCCTTTTTATTCTTCTTCATCTTCCTCTGTTTCCTCTGCATTTTCAGCTTTTACAATTACTACTTCGTTTTCTGCTTCTTCTGTTTCTTCCTCAGATTATTCTTCTGTTATTTCTACCTTTGTGGCTTATTCTTCTGTTATTTCTACTTTTTCAGCTTATTCTGTTTTTTCTCCTTTTTCGTCTTATTCTTCTGTATCTCGTTCTTGTTTTCTTGTTCTTCTAGTTCTTCTTGTTCTTTTTGTAGTTCTACATCGCCTTCTTCTTCTTCAACTTCTTCTGTCTCTTCTGCATTTTCTGCTTGTTCAATTACTTCTTCGTTTTCTGGTTCTTCTTTTTCTTCTTCAGCTTATTCCTCTGTCATTTCTGCCTTTTCGGCTTATGCTTCTGTTATTTCTACCTTTTTGGCTTATTCTTCTGTTATTTGTGCTTTTTCGTCTTTTTCTTCTGTTTCTACTTCTTTTTCTTCTTGTTCTTCTAGTTCTTCTTGTTCTTCTTGAAGTTCTACTTCTCCTTCATCTTCTTCTGTTCATCTTCATAGGTTATGCATTTTCTGCTTTTTCAATTACTTCTTCGTTTTCTGCTTCTTCTGTTTCTTCTTCAGCTTATTATTCTGTCATTTCTGCCTTTTTGGCTTATGCTTCTGTTATTTCTACTTTTTTGGCTTATTCTTCTGTTATTTCTACTTATTCAGCTTATTCTTCTCTTATTTCTGCTTTTTCATCTTATTCTTCTGTTTCTCCTTCTTGTTCTTCTTGTTCTTCTTGTTCTTCTAATTCTTCTAGTTCTTCTTGTTGTTCTACATCTCCTTCTTCTTCATCTTCCTTTGTTTCTTCTGCATTTTCTGCTTTTTCAATTACTCCTTCGTTTTCTGCTTCTTCTGTTTCTTCTGCATATTATACTTCTGTCGTTTCTGTCTTTTCGGGTTTTGTTTCTGTTATTTCTACCTTTTTGGCTTATTCTTCTGTTATTTCTACTTTTTCAGGTTATTCTTCTGTTATTTCTGATTTTTCGTCTTATTCTTCTGTTTCTTCTTCTTGTTCTTATTGTTCTTTCATTCTTCTTCTTCTTCTTTTTGTTGTACATCTCCTTCTTCTTCTTCTTCATCTTTTTTTGTTTCTTCTTCATTTTCTGCTTTTCCAATTACTTCTTCTTTTTCTGCTTCTTCCGTTTCTTCTTCAGCTTATTCTTCTGTCATTTCTGCCTTTTCGTCTTATGCTTCTGTTATTTCTACCTTTTTGGCTTATTCTTCTCTTATTTCTGCTTTTTCGTCTTATTCTTCTGTTTCTACTTCTTTTCCTTCTAGTTCTTCTTTTTCTTCTTGCAGTTCTACATCTCCTTCTTCTCTTCCTCATCTTCATTGTTCTGCATTTTCTGCTTTTTCAATTATTTATGCTTCTTCTACTTCTTATTCAGCTTATTCTATTATTTCTGCTTTTTCGTCTTATTCTTCTGTTTCTCCTTCTTGTTCTTCTAGTTCTTCTAGTTCTTCTTGTTCTTCTTGTAGTTCTACATCTCCTACTATTTCATCTTCCTCTGTTTCCCCTGCATTTTCTGCTTTTTCAATTACTTCCTCTTTTTCTGCTTCTGCTTCTTCTTCAGCTTATTCTGTTATTTCTGCTTTTTCGGGTTATTCTTCTGTTATCTCTGCTTTTTCAGCTTATTCTTCTTTCTGCTTTTTCCTATTATACTTATGTTTCTTCTTCTTGTTCTTCTTGTGTTTCTAGTTCTTCTTGTTCTACTCGTAGTTCTACATCTCCTTCTTCTTCTTCATCTTCTTCTGTTTCTTCTACATTTTTTGCTTTTTCATGTACTTCTTCTGCTTCTTTTTCAGCTTATTCTTCTTTTATTTCTGCTCTTTCGGCTTATTCTTCTGTTATTTCTGCTTTTTCGGCGTATTCTGTTATCTCTGCTTTTTCCTCTTATTCTTCTATTTCTACTTCTTGTTCTTCTTGATCTTTTAGTTCTTCTTGTTCTTCTTTTAGTTCTACATCTCCTTCTTCTTCTTCTTCTTCATCTTTTTCTGTTTCTTCTGCAATTTTTGCTTTTTCAATTACTTCCACTTCTTTTGCTTTTTCTGCTTCTTCCTCAGCTGAATCTTCTGTTATTTCTGCTTTTTGGCTTATTCTTCTGTTATTTCTGCTATTTCGTCTTATTTTTCTGTTATTTCTGCTTTTTCCTCTTATTCTTCTCCTTCTACTTCTTGTTCTTTATGTTCTTCTAGTTATTCATGTTCTTCTGTAGTTCTACATCACCCTCCTCTTCTTCTTCATCTTCTTCTGTTTCTTCTGCACATTTGTTTTTTCAATTACTTCTTCTTCTGCTTTCTGCTTCTTCAGCTGATTCTTCTGATTCTTCTGTTATTTCTGCTTTTTCGGCTTATGCTTCTGTAATTTCTAATTTTTGGTTTATTCTTCTGTTATTTCTACTTATTCAGCTTATTCTTACGTTATTTCTGCCTTTTCCTCTTATTCTTCTGTTCATCCTTCTTGTTCTTCTAGTTCTTATGTTCTTCTTGTACTTCTATATCTCCTTTTTATTCTTCTTCATCTTCCTCTGTTTCCTCTGCATTTTCAGCTTTTACAATTACTACTTCGTTTTCTGCTTCTTCTGTTTCTTCTTCAGATTATTCTTCTGTTATTTCTACCTTTTTGGCTTATTCTTCTGTTATTTCCACTTATTCAGCTTATTCTTCTCTTATTTCTGCTTTTTCGTCTTATTCTTCTGTTTCTCCTTCTTATTGTACTTGTTCTTCTATTTCTTTTTGTTCTTCTTGTAGTTCTACTTCTCCTTCTTCTTCTCTTCTCCATCTTCCTCTGTTTCTTCTGCGTTTACTGCTTTTTCAATTACTTTCGTTTTCTGCTTCTTCTGTTTCTTCTTCAGCTTATTCTTCTGTCATTATTGCCTTATTGGCTTATGCTTCTGTAATTTATAACTTTTGGCTTATTCTTCAGTTATTTCTACTTTTTCAGCTCATTCTTATGTTATTTCTGGTTTTTCATCTTATTCTTCTTTTCTCCTTCTTCTTGTTCTTCTAGTTCTTCATTTACTTCTACATCTCCTTCTTCTTCTTCTTCTTCTTCATCTAACTCTCTTTTTTTGCATTTTCTGCTTTTTCAATTATCTCTTCGTTTTCTGCTTCTTCTGTTTCTACTTAAGATTATTCTTCTGTCATATCTGCCGTTTCTGCTTATGCTTCTGTTATTTGTACCTTTTTGGCGTATTCTTCTGTTATTTCTGCTTTTTCGTCTTTTTCTTCTGTTTCTACTTCTTCTTGTTCTTCTAGTTCTTCTTGTAGTTCTACATCTCTTTCTTCTTCATTTTCTGTTCTGCATTTTCTGCTTTTGCATTTACTTATGCTTCTTCTGCTTCTTATTCATCTTATTCTTCTATTATTTCTGCTTTTTCGACTTATTCTTCTGTTTCTCTTCTTGTTCTTGTTCTGCTAGTTCTTCTTGTTCTTCTTGTAGTTCTACATCTCCTTCTTCTTATTATTCATCTTCCTCTCTTTCTTCAGCATTTTTTGCTTTTTCAATTACTTCTTCGTTTTCTGGTACTTCTGTTTCTTCTTCAGCTTATTCTTTTGTCATTTCTGCTTTTTCGGATTATGCTTCTGTAATTTCTAATTTTTGGTTTATTCTTCTGTTATTTCTACTTATTCAGCTTATTCTTACGTTATTTCTGCCTTTTCCTCTTATTCTTCTGTTCATCCTTCTTGTTCTTCTAGTTCTTATGTTCTTCTTGTACTTCTATATCTCCTTTTTATTCTTCTTCATCTTCCTCTGTTTCCTCTGCATTTTCAGCTTTTACAATTACTACTTCGTTTTCTGCTTCTTCTGTTTCTTCCTCAGATTATTCTTCTGTTATTTCTACCTTTGTGGCTTATTCTTCTGTTATTTCTACTTTTTCAGCTTATTCTGCTTTTTCTCCTTTTTCGTCTTATTCTTCTGTTTCTCGTTCTTGTTTTTCTTGTTCTTCTAGTTCTTCTTGTTCTTTTTGTAGTTCTACATCGCCTTCTTCTTCTTCAACTTCTTCTGTCTCTTCTGCATTTTCTGCTTGTTCAATTACTTCTTCGTTTTCTGGTTCTTCTTTTTCTTCTTCAGCTTATTCCTCTGTCATTTCTGCCTTTTCGGCTTATGCTTCTGTTATTTCTACCTTTTTGGCTTATTCTTCTGTTATTTGTGCTTTTTCGTCTTTTTCTTCTGTTTCTACTTCTTTTTCTTCTTGTTCTTCTAGTTCTTCTTGTTCTTCTTGAAGTTCTAGTTCTCCTTCATTTCTTCTGTTCATCTTCATAGGTTATGCATTTTCTGCTTTTTCCATTACTTCTTCGTTTTCTGCTTCTTCTGTTTCTTCTTCAGCTTATTATTCTGTCATTTCTGCCTTTTTGTCTTATGCTTCTGTTATTTCTACTTTTTGGCTTATTCTTCTGTTATTTCTACTTATTCAGCTTATTCTTCTCTTATTTCTGCTTTTTCATCTTATTCTTCTGTTTCTCCTTCTTGTTCTTCTTGTTCTTCTAATTCTTCTAGTTCTTCTTGTTGTTCTACATCTCCTTCTTCTTCATCTTCCTTTGTTTCTTCTGCATTTTCTGCTTTTTCAATTACTCCTTCGTTTTCTGCTTCTTCTGTTTCTTCTGCAGATTATACTTCTGTCGTTTCTGTCTTTTCGGGTTTTGTTTCTGTTATTTCTACCTTTTTGGCTTATTCTTCTGTTATTTCTACTTTTTCAGGTTATTCTTCTGTTATTTCTGATTTTTCGTCTTATTCTTCTGTTTCTTCTTCTTGTTCTTATTGTTCTTTCATTCTTCTTCTTCTTCTTTTTGTTGTACATCTCCTTCTTCTTCTTCTTCATCTTTTTTTGTTTCTTCTTCATTTTCTGCTTTTCCAATTACTTCTTCTTTTTCTGCTTCTTCCGTTTCTTCTTCAGCTTATTCTTCTGTCATTTCTGCCTTTTCGTCTTATGCTTCTGTTATTTCTACCTTTTTGGCTTATTCTTCTCTTATTTCTGCTTTTTCGTCTTATTCTTCTGTTTCTACTTCTTTTCCTTCTAGTTCTTCTTTTTCTTCTTGCAGTTCTACATCTCCTTCTTCTCTTCCTCATCTTCATTGTTCTGCATTTTCTGCTTTTTCAATTATTTATGCTTCTTCTACTTCTTATTCAGCTTATTCTATTATTTCTGCTTTTTCGTCTTATTCTTCTGTTTCTCCTTCTTGTTCTTCTAGTTCTTCTAGTTCTTCTTGTTCTTCTTGTAGTTCTACATCTCCTACTATTTCATCTTCCTCTGTTTCCCCTGCATTTTCTGCTTTTTCAATTACTTCCTCTTTTTCTGCTTCTTCTGCTTCTTCTTCAGCTTATTCTGTTATTTCTGCTTTTTCGGGTTATTCTTCTGTTATCTCTGCTTTTTCAGCTTATTCTTCTTTCTGCTTTTTCCTATTATACTTATGTTTCTTCTTCTTGTTCTTCTTGTGTTTCTAGTTCTTCTTGTTCTACTCGTAGTTCTACATCTCCTTCTTCTTCTTCATCTTCTTCTGTTTCTTCTACATTTTTTGCTTTTTCATGTACTTCTTCTGCTTCTTTTTCAGCTTATTCTTCTTTTATTTCTGCTCTTTCGGCTTATTCTTCTGTTATTTCTGCTTTTTCGGCGTATTCTGTTATCTCTGCTTTTTCCTCTTATTCTTCTATTTCTACTTCTTGTTCTTCTTGATCTTTTAGTTCTTCTTGTTCTTCTTTTAGTTCTACATCTCCTTCTTCTTCTTCTTCTTCATCTTTTTCTGTTTCTTCTGCAATTTTTGCTTTTTCAATTACTTCCACTTCTTTTGCTTTTTCTGCTTCTTCCTCAGCTGAATCTTCTGTTATTTCTGCTTTTTGGCTTATTCTTCTGTTATTTCTGCTATTTCGTCTTATTTTTCTGTTATTTCTGCTTTTTCCTCTTATTCTTCTCCTTCTACTTCTTGTTCTTTATGTTCTTCTAGTTATTCATGTTCTTCTGTAGTTCTACATCACCCTCCTCTTCTTCTTCATCTTCTTCTGTTTCTTCTGCACATTTGTTTTTTCAATTACTTCTTCTTCTGCTTTCTGCTTCTTCAGCTGATTCTTCTGATTCTTCTGTTATTTCTGCTTTTTCGGCTTATGCTTCTGTAATTTCTAATTTTTGGTTTATTCTTCTGTTATTTCTACTTATTCAGCTTATTCTTACGTTATTTCTGCCTTTTCCTCTTATTCTTCTGTTCATCCTTCTTGTTCTTCTAGTTCTTATGTTCTTCTTGTACTTCTATATCTCCTTTTTATTCTTCTTCATCTTCCTCTGTTTCCTCTGCATTTTCAGCTTTTACAATTACTACTTCGTTTTCTGCTTCTTCTGTTTCTTCTTCAGATTATTCTTCTGTTATTTCTACCTTTTTGGCTTATTCTGTTATTTCCACTTATTCAGCTTATTCTTCTGTTATTTCTGCTTTTTCGTCTTATTCTTCTGTTTCTCCTTCTTATTGTACTTGTTCTTCTATTTCTTTTTGTTCTTCTTGTAGTTCTACTTCTCCTTCTTCTTCTCTTCTCCATCTTCCTCTGTTTCTTCTGCGTTTACTGCTTTTTCAATTACTTTCGTTTTCTGCTTCTTCTGTTTCTTCTTCAGCTTATTCTTCTGTCATTATTGCCTTATTGGCTTATGCTTCTGTAATTTGTAACTTTTGGCTTATTCTTCAGTTATTTCTACTTTTTCAGCTCATTCTCATGTTATTTCTGGTTTTTCATCTTATTCTTCTTTTCTCCTTCTTCTTGTTCTTCTAGTTCTTCATTTACTTCTACATCTCCTTCTTCTTCTTCATCTAACTCTCTTTTTTTGCATTTTCTGCTTTTTCAATTATCTCTTCGTTTTCTGCTTCTTCTGTTTCTACTTAAGATTATTCTTCTGTCATATCTGCCGTTTCTGCTTATGCTTCTGTTATTTGTACCTTTTTGGCGTATTCTTCTGTTATTTCTGCTTTTTCGTCTTTTTCTTCTGTTTCTACTTCTTCTTGTTCTTCTAGTTCTTCTTGTAGTTCTACATCTCTTTCTTCTTCATTTTCTGTTCTGCATTTTCTGCTTTTGCATTTACTTATGCTTCTTCTGCTTCTTATTCATCTTATTCTTCTATTATTTCTGCTTTTTCGACTTATTCTTCTGTTTCTCTTCTTGTTCTTCTTGTTCTGCTAGTTCTTCTTGTTCTTCTTGTAGTTCTACATCTCCTTCTTCTTATTATTCATCTTCCTCTCTTTCTTCAGCATTTTTTGCTTTTTCAATTACTTCTTCGTTTTCTGGTACTTCTGTTTCTTCTTCAGCTTATTCTTTTGTCATTTCTGCTTTTTCGGATTATGCTTCTGTAATTTCTAATTTTTGGTTTATTCTTCTGTTATTTCTACTTATTCAGCTTATTCTTGCGTTATTTCTGCCTTTTCCTCTTATTCTTCTGTTCATCCTTCTTGTTCTTCTAGTTCTTATGTTCTTCTTGTACTTCTATGTCTCCTTTTTATTCTTCTTCATCTTCCTCTGTTTCCTCTGCATTTTCAGCTTTTACAATTACTACTTCGTTTTCTGCTTCTTCTGTTTCTTCCTCAGATTATTCTTCTGTGATTTCTACCTTTGTGGCTTATTCTTCTGTTATTTCTACTTTTTCAGCTTATTCTGCTTTTTCTCCTTTTTCGTCTTATTCTTCTGTTTCTCGTTCTTGTTTTTCTTGTTCTTCTAGTTCTTCTTGTTCTTTTTGTAGTTCTACATCGCCTTCTTCTTCTTCAACTTCTTCTGTCTCTTCTGCATTTTCTGCTTGTTCAATTACTTCTTCGTTTTCTGGTTCTTCTTTTTCTTCTTCAGCTTATTCCTCTGTCATTTCTGCCTTTTCGGCTTCTGCTTCTGTTATTTCTACCTTTTTGGCTTATTCTTCTGTTATTTGTGCTTTTTCGTCTTTTTCTTCTGTTTCTACTTCTTTTTCTTCTTGTTCTTCTAGTTCTTCTTGTTCTTCTTGAAGTTCTACTTCTCCTTCATCTTCTTCTGTTCATCTTCATAGGTTATGCATTTTCTGCTTTTTCAATTACTTCTTCGTTTTCTGCTTCTTCTGTTTCTTCTTCAGCTTATTATTCTGTCATTTCTGCCCTTTTGGCTTATGCTTCTGTTATTTCTACTTTTTGGCTTATTTCTTCTGTTATTTCTACTTATTCAGCTTATTCTTCTCTTATTTCTGCTTTTTCATCTTATTCTTCTGTTTCTCCTTCTTGTTCTTCTTGTTCTTCTAATTCTTCTAGTTCTTCTTGTTGTTCTACATCTCCTTCTTCTTCATCTTCCTTTGTTTCTTCTGCATTTTCTGCTTTTTCAATTACTCCTTCGTTTTCTGCTGCTTCTGTTTCTTCTGCAGATTATACTTCTGTCGTTTCTGTCTTTTCGGGTTTTGTTTCTGTTATTTCTACCTTTTTGGCTTATTCTTCTGTTATTTCTACTTTTTCAGGTTATTCTTCTGTTATTTCTGATTTTTCGTCTTATTCTTCTGTTTCTTCTTCTTGTTCTTATTGTTCTTTCATTCTTCTTCTTCTTCTTTTTGTTGTACATCTCCTTCTTCTTCTTCTTCATCTTTTTTTGTTTCTTCTTCATTTTCTGCTTTTCCAATTACTTCTTCTTTTTCTGCTTCTTCTGTTTCTTCTTCAGCTTATTCTTCTGTCATTTCTGCCTTTTCGTCTTATGCTTCTGTTATTTCTACCTTTTTGGCTTATTCTTCTCTTATTTCTGCTTTTTCGTCTTATTCTTCTGTTTCTACTTCTTTTCCTTCTAGTTCTTCTTTTTCTTCTTGCAGTTCTACATCTCCTTCTTCTCTTCCTCATCTTCATTGTTCTGCATTTTCTGCTTTTTCAATTATTTATGCTTCTTCTACTTCTTATTCAGCTTATTCTATTATTCCTGCTTTTTCGTCTTATTCTTCTGTTTCTCCTTCTTGTTCTTCTAGTTCTTCTAGTTCTTCTTGTTCTTCTTGTAGTTCTACATCTCCTACTATTTCATCTTCCTCTGTTTCCCCTGCATTTTCTGCTTTTTCAATTACTTCCTCTTTTTCTGCTTCTTCTGCTTCTTCTTCAGCTTATTCTGTTATTTCTGCTTTTTCGGGTTATTCTTCTGTTATCTCTGCTTTTTCAGCTTATTCTTCTTTCTGCTTTTTCCTATTATACTTATGTTTCTTCTTCTTGTTCTTCTTGTGTTTCTAGTTCTTCTTGTTCTACTCGTAGTTCTACATCTCCTTCTTCTTCTTCATCTTCTTCTGTTTCTTCTACATTTTTTGCTTTTTCATGTACTTCTTCTGCTTCTTTTTCAGCTTATTCTTCTTTTATTTCTGCTCTTTCTGCTTATTCTTCTGTTATTTCTGCTTTTTCGGCGTATTCTGTTATCTCTGCTTTTTCCTCTTATTCTTCTATTTCTACTTCTTGTTCTTCTTGATCTTTTAGTTCTTCTTGTTCTTCTTTTAGTTCTACATCTCCTTCTTCTTCATCTTTTTCTGTTTCTTCTGCAATTTTTGCTTTTTCAATTACTTCCACTTCTTTTGCTTTTTCTGCTTCTTCCTCTGCTGAATCTTCTGTTATTTCTGCTTTTTGGCTTATTCTTCTGTTATTTCTGCTATTTCGTCTTATTTTTCTGTTATTTCTGCTTTTTCCTCTTATTCTTCTCCTTCTACTTCTTGTTCTTTATGTTCTTCTAGTTATTCATGTTCTTCTGTAGTTCTACACCACCCTCCTCTTCTTCTTCATCTTCTTCTGTTTCTTCTGCACATTTGTTTTTTCAATTACTTCTTCTGCTTTCTGCTTCTTCAGCTGATTCTTCTGATTCTTCTGTTATTTCTGCTTTTTCGGCTTATGCTTCTGTAATTTCTAATTTTTTGGTTTATTCTTCTGTTATTTCTACTTATTCAGCTTATTCTTACGTTATTTCTGCCTTTTCCTCTTATTCTTCTGTTCATCCTTCTTGTTCTTCTAGTTCTTATGTTCTTCTTGTACTTCTATATCTCCTTTTTATTCTTCTTCATCTTCCTCTGTTTCCTCTGCATTTTCAGCTTTTACAATTACTACTTCGTTTTCTGCTTCTTCTGTTTCTTCTTCAGATTATTCTTCTGTTATTTCTACCTTTTTGGCTTATTCTTCTGTTATTTCCACTTATTCAGCTTATTCTTCTGTTATTTCTGCTTTTTCGTCTTATTCTTCTGTTTCTCCTTCTTATTGTACTTGTTCTTCTATTTCTTTTTGTTCTTCTTGTAGTTCTACTTCTCTTTCTTCTTCTCTTCTCCATCTTCCTCTGTTTCTTCTGCGTTTACTGCTTTTTCAATTACTTTCGTTTTCTGCTTCTTCTGTTTCTTCTTCAGCTTATTCTTCTGTCATTATTGCCTTATTGGCTTATGCTTCTGTAATTTGTAACTTTTGGCTTATTCTTCAGTTATTTCTACTTTTTCAGCTCATTCTCATGTTATTTCTGGTTTTTCATCTTATTCTTCTTTTCTCCTTCTTCTTGTTCTTCTAGTTCTTCATTTACTTCTACATCTCCTTCTTCTTCTTCATCTAACTCTCTTTTTTTGCATTTTCTGCTTTTTCAATTATCTCTTCGTTTTCTGCTTCTTCTGTTTCTACTTAAGATTATTCTTCTGTCATATCTGCCGTTTCTGCTTATGCTTCTGTTATTTGTACCTTTTTGGCTTATTCTTCTGTTATTTCTGCTTTTTCGTCTTTTTCTTCTGTTTCTATTTCTTCTTGTTCTTCTAGTTCTTCTTGTAGTTCTACATCTCTTTCTTCTTCATTTTCTGTTCTGCATTTTCTGCTTTTGCATTTACTTATGCTTCTTCTGCTTCTTATTCATCATATTCTTCTATTATTTCTGCTTTTTCGACTTATTCTTCTGTTTCTCTTCTTGTTCTTCTTGTTCTGCTAGTTTTTCTTGTTCTTCTTGTAGTTCTACATCTCCTTCTTCTTATTATTCATCTTCCTCTCTTTCTTCAGCATTTTTTGCTTTTTCAATTACTTCTTCGTTTTCTGGTACTTCTGTTTCCTCTTCAGCTTATTCTTTTGTCATTTCTGCTTTTTCGGATTATGCTTCTGTAATTTCTAATTTTTGGTTTATTCTTCTGTTATTTCTACTTATTCAGCTTATTCTTACGTTATTTCTGCCTTTTCCTCTTATTCTTCTGTTCATCCTTCTTGTTCTTCTAGTTCTTATGTTCTTCTTGTACTTCTATATCTCCTTTTTATTCTTCTTCATCTTCCTCTGTTTCCTCTGCATTTTCAGCTTTTACAATTACTACTTCGTTTTCTGCTTCTTCTGTTTCTTCCTCAGATTATTCTTCTGTTATTTCTACCTTTGTGGCTTATTCTTCTGTTATTTCTACTTTTTCAGCTTATTCTGCTTTTTCTCCTTTTTCGTCTTATTCTTCTGTTTCTCGTTCTTGTTTTTCTTGTTCTTCTAGTTCTTCTTGTTCTTTTTGTAGTTCTACATCGCCTTCTTCTTCTTCAACTTCTTCTGTCTCTTCTGCATTTTCTGCTTTTTCAATTACTTCTTCGTTTTCTGGTTCTTCTTTTTCTTCTTCAGCTTATTCCTCTGTCATTACTGCCTTTTCGGCTTATGCTTCTGTTATTTCTACCTTTTTGGCTTATTCTTCTGTTATTTGTGCTTTTTCGTCTTTTTCTTCTGTTTCTACTTCTTTTTCTTCTTGTTCTTCTAGTTCTTCTTGTTCTTCTTGAAGTTCTACTTCTCCATCTTCTTCTGTTCATCTTCATAGGTTATGCATTTTCTGCTTTTTCCATTACTTCTTCGTTTTCTGCTTCTTCTGTTTCTTCTTCAGATTATTCTTCTGTTATTTCTACCTTTTTGGCTTATTCTTCTGTTATTTCCACTTATTCAGCTTATTCTTCTCTTATTTCTGCTTTTTCATCTTATTCTTCTGTTTCTCCTTCTTGTTCTTCTTGTTCTTCTAATTCTTCTAGTTCTTCTTGTTGTTCTACATCTCCTTCTTCTTCATCTTCCTTTGTTTCTTCTGCATTTTCTGCTTTTTCAATTACTCCTTCGTTTTCTGCTTCTTCTGTTTCTTCTGCAGATTATACTTCTGTCGTTTCTGTCTTTTCGGGTTTTGTTTCTGTTATTTCTACCTTTTTGGCTTATTCTTCTGTTATTTCTACTTTTTCAGGTTATTCTTCTGTTATTTCTGATTTTTCGTCTTATTCTTCTGTTTCTTCTTCTTGTTCTTATTGTTCTTTCATTCTTCTTCTTCTTCTTTTTGTTGTACATCTCCTTCTTCTTCTTCTTCATCTTTTTTTGTTTCTTCTTCATTTTCTGCTTTTCCAATTACTTCTTCTTTTTCTGCTTCTTCCGTTTCTTCTTCAGCTTATTCTTCTGTCATTTCTGCCTTTTCGTCTTATGCTTCTGTTATTTCTACCTTTTTGGCTTATTCTTCTCTTATTTCTGCTTTTTCGTCTTATTCTTCTGTTTCTACTTCTTTTCCTTCTAGTTCTTCTTTTTCTTCTTGCAGTTCTACATCTCCTTCTTCTCTTCCTCATCTTCATTGTTCTGCATTTTCTGCTTTTTCAATTATTTATGCTTCTTCTACTTCTTATTCAGCTTATTCTATTATTTCTGCTTTTTCGTCTTATTCTTCTGTTTCTCCTTCTTGTTCTTCTAGTTCTTCTAGTTCTTCTTGTTCTTCTTGTAGTTCTACATCTCCTACTATTTCATCTTCCTCTGTTTCCCCTGCATTTTCTGCTTTTTCAATTACTTCCTCTCTTTCTGCTTCTTCTGCTTCTTCTTCAGCTTATTCTGTTATTTCTGCTTTTTCGGGTTATTCTTCTGTTATCTCTGCTCTTTCAGCTTATTCTTCTTTCTGCTTTTTCCTATTATACTTATGTTTCTTCTTCTTGTTCTTCTTGTGTTTCTAGTTCTTCTTGTTCTACTCGTAGTTCTACATCTCCTTCTTCTTCTTCATCTTCTTCTGTTTCTTCTACATTTTTTGCTTTTTCATGTACTTCTTCTGCTTCTTTTTCAGCTTATTCTTCTTTTATTTCTGCTCTTTCGGCTTATTCTTCTGTTATTTCTGCTTTTTCGGCGTATTCTGTTATCTCTGCTTTTTCCTCTTATTCTTCTATTTCTACTTCTTGTTCTTCTTGATCTTTTAGTTCTTCTTGTTCTTCTTTTAGTTCTACATCTCCTTCTTCTTCTTCTTCTTCTTCATCTTTTTCTGTTTCTTCTGCAATTTTTGCTTTTTCAATTACTTCCACTTCTTTTGCTTTTTCTGCTTCTTCCTCAGCTGAATCTTCTGTTATTTCTGCTTTTTGGCTTATTCTTCTGTTATTTCTGCTATTTCGTCTTATTTTTCTGTTATTTCTGCTTTTTCCTCTTATTCTTCTCCTTCTACTTCTTGTTCTTTATGTTCTTCTAGTTATTCATGTTCTTCTGTAGTTCTACATCACCCTCCTCTTCTTCTTCATCTTCTTCTGTTTCTTCTGCACATTTGTTTTTTCAATTACTTCTTCTTCTGCCTTCTGCTTCTTCAGCTGATTCTTCTGATTCTTCTGTTATTTCTGCTTTTTCGGCTTATGCTTCTGTAATTTCTAATTTTTGGTTTATTCTTCTGTTATTTCTACTTATTCAGCTTATTCTTACGTTATTTCTGCCTTTTCCTCTTATTCTTCTGTTCATCCTTCTTGTTCTTCTAGTTCTTATGTTCTTCTTGTACTTCTATATCTCCTTTTTATTCTTCTTCATCTTCCTCTGTTTCCTCTGCATTTTCAGCTTTTACAATTACTACTTCGTTTTCTGCTTCTTCTGTTTCTTCTTCAGATTATTCTTCTGTTATTTCTACCTTTTTGGCTTATTCTTCTGTTATTTCCACTTATTCAGCTTATTCTTCTCTTATTTCTGCTTTTTCGTCTTATTCTTCTGTTTCTCCTTCTTATTGTACTTGTTCTTCTATTTCTTTTTGTTCTTCTTGTAGTTCTACTTCTCCTTCTTCTTCTCTTCTCCATCTTCCTCTGTTTCTTCTGCGTTTACTGCTTTTTCAATTACTTTCGTTTTCTGCTTCTTCTGTTTCTTCTTCAGCTTATTCTTCTGTCATTATTGCCTTATTGGCTTATGCTTCTGTCATTTATAACTTTTGGCTTATTCTTCAGTTATTTCTACTTTTTCAGCTCATTCTTATGTTATTTCTGGTTTTTCATCTTATTCTTCTTTTCTCCTTCTTCTTGTTCTTCTAGTTCTTCATTTACTTCTACATCTCCTTCTTCTTCTTCTTCTTCTTCATCTAACTCTCTTTTTTTGCATTTTCTGCTTTTTCAATTATGTGTTCGTTTTCTGCTTCTTCTGTTTCTACTTAAGATTATTCTTCTGTCATATCTGCCGTTTCTGCTTATGCTTCTGTTATTTGTACCTTTTTGGCTTATTCTTCTGTTATTTCTGCTTTTTCGTCTTTTTCTTCTGTTTCTACTTCTTCCTGTTCTTCTAGTTCTTCTTGTAGTTCTACATCTCTTTCTTCTTCATTTTCTGTTCTGCATTTTCTGCTTTTGCATTTACTTATGCTTCTTCTGCTTCTTATTCATCTTATTCTTCTATTATTTCTGCTTTTTCGACTTATTCTTCTGTTTCTCTTCTTGTTCTTCTTGTTCTGCTAGTTCTTCTTGTTCTTCTTGTAGTTCTACATCTCCTTCTTCTTATTATTCATCTTCCTCTCTTTCTTCAGCATTTTTTGCTTTTTCAATTACTTCTTCGTTTTCTGGTACTTCTGTTTCTTCTTCAGCTTATTCTTTTGTCATTTCTGCTTTTTCGGATTATGCTTCTGTAATTTCTAATTTTTGGTTTATTCTTCTGTTATTTCTACTTATTCAGCTTATTCTTACCTTATTTCTGCCTTTTCCTCTTATTCTTCTGTTCATCCTTCTTGTTCTTCTAGTTCTTATGTTCTTCTTGTACTTCTATATCTCCTTTTTATTCTTCTTCATCTTCCTCTGTTTCCTCTGCATTTTCAGCTTTTACAATTACTACTTCGTTTTCTGCTTCTTCTGTTTCTTCCTCAGATTATTCTTCTGTTATTTCTACCTTTGTGGCTAATTCTTCTGTTATTTCTACTTTTTCAGCTTATTCTGCTTTTTCTCCTTTTTCGTCTTATTCTTCTGTTTCTCGTTCTTGTTTTTCTTGTTCTTCTAGTTCTTCTTGTTCTTTTTGTAGTTCTACATCGCCTTCTTCTTCTTCAACTTCTTCTGTCTCTTCTGCATTTTCTGCTTGTTCAATTACTTCTTCGTTTTCTGGTTCTTCTTTTTCTTCTTCAGCTTATTCCTCTGTCATTTCTGCCTTTTCGGCTTATGCTTCTGTAATTTCTACCTTTTTGGCTTATTCTTCTGTTATTTGTGCTTTTTCGTCTTTTTCTTCTGTTTCTACTTCTTTTTCTTCTTGTTCTTCTAGTTCTTCTTGTTCTTCTTGAAGTTCTACTTCTCCTTCATCTTCTTCTGTTCATCTTCATAGGTTATGCATTTTCTGCTTTTTCAATTACTTCTTCGTTTTCTGCTTCTTCTGTTTCTTCTTCAGCTTATTATTCTGTCATTTCTGCCTTTTTGGCTTATGCTTCTGTTATTTCTACTTTTTGGCTTATTTCTTCTGTTATTTCTACTTATTCAGCTTATTCTTCTCTTATTTCTGCTTTTTCATCTTATTCTTCTGTTTCTCCTTCTTGTTCTTCTTGTTCTTCTAATTCTTCTAGTTCTTCTTGTTGTTCTACATCTCCTTCTTCTTCATCTTCCTTTGTTTCTTCTGCATTTTCTGCTTTTTCAATTACTCCTTCGTTTTCTGCTGCTTCTGTTTCTTCTGCAGATTATCCTTCTGTCGTTTCTGTCTTTTCGGGTTTTGTTTCTGTTATTTCTACCTTTTTGGCTTATTCTTCTGTTATTTCTACTTTTTCAGGTTATTCTTCTGTTATTTCTGATTTTTCGTCTTATTCTTCTGTTTCTTCTTCTTGTTCTTCTTGTTCTTTCATTCTTCTTCTTCTTTTTGCTGTACATCTCCTTCTTCTTCTTCTTCATCTTTTTTTGTTTCTTCTTCATTTTCTGCTTTTCCAATTACTTCTTCTTTTTCTGCTTCTTCCGTTTCTTCTTCAGCTTATTCTTCTGTCATTTCTGCCTTTTCGTCTTATGCTTCTGTTATTTCTACCTTTTTGGCTTATTCTTCTCTTATTTCTGCTTTTTCGTCTTATTCTTCTGTTTCTACTTCTTTTCCTTCTAGTTCTTCTTTTTCTTCTTGCAGTTCTACATCTCCTTCTTCTCTTCCTCATCTTCATTGTTCTGCATTTTCTGCTTTTTCAATTATTTATGCTTCTTCTACTTCTTATTCAGCTTATTCTATTATTTCTGCTTTTTCGTCTTATTCTTCTGTTTCTCCTTCTTGTTCTTCTAGTTCTTCTAGTTCTTCTTGTTCTTCTTGTAGTTCTACATCTCCTACTATTTCATCTTCCTCTGTTTCCCCTGCATTTTCTGCTTTTTCAATTACTTCCTCTTTTTCTGCTTCTTCTGCTTCTTCTTCAGCTTATTCTGTTATTTCTGCTTTTTCGGGTTATTCTTCTGTTATCTCTGCTCTTTCAGCTTATTCTTCTTTCTGCTTTTTCCTATTATACTTATGTTTCTTCTTCTTGTTCTTCTTGTGTTTCTAGTTCTTCTTGTTCTACTCGTAGTTCTACATCTCCTTCTTCTTCTTCATCTTCTTCTGTTTCTTCTACATTTTTTGCTTTTTCATGTACTTCTTCTGCTTCTTTTTCAGCTTATTCTTCTTTTATTTCTGCTCTTTCGGCTTATTCTTCTGTTATTTCTGCTTTTTCGGCGTATTCTGTTATCTCTGCTTTTTCCTCTTATTCTTCTATTTCTACTTCTTGTTCTTCTTGATCTTTTAGTTCTTCTTGTTCTTCTTTTAGTTCTACATCTCCTTCTTCTTCTTCTTCTTCATCTTTTTCTGTTTCTTCTGCAATTTTTGCTTTTTCAATTACTTCCACTTCTTTTGCTTTTTCTGATTCTTCCTCAGCTGAATCTTCTGTTATTTCTGCTTTTTGGCTTATTCTTCTGTTATTTCTGCTATTTCGTCTTATTTTTCTGTTATTTCTGCTTTTTCCTCTTATTCTTCTCCTTCTACTTCTTGTTCTTTATGTTCTTCTAGTTATTCATGTTCTTCTGTAGTTCTACATCACCCTCCTCTTCTTCTTCATCTTCTTCTGTTTCTTCTGCACATTTGTTTTTTCAATTACTTCTTCTTCTGCTTTCTGCTTCTTCAGCTGATTCTTCTGATTCTTCTGTTATTTCTGCTTTTTCGGCTTATGCTTCTGTAATTTCTAATTTTTGGTTTATTCTTCTGTTATTTCTACTTATTCAGCTTATTCTTACGTTATTTCTGCCTTTTCCTCTTATTCTTCTGTTCATCCTTCTTGTTCTTCTAGTTCTTATGTTCTTCTTGTACTTCTATATCTCCTTTTTATTCTTCTTCATCTTCCTGTTTCCTCTGCATTTTCAGCTTTTACAATTACTACTTCGTTTTCTGCTTCTTCTGTTTCTTCTTCAGATTATTCTTCTCTTATTTCTACCTTTTTGGCTTATTCTTCTGTTATTTCCACTTATTCAGCTTATTCTTCTCTTATTTCTGCTTTTTCGTCTTATTCTTCTGTTTCTCCTTCTTATTGTACTTGTTCTTCTATTTCTTTTTGTTCTTCTTGTAGTTCTACTTCTCCTTCTTCTTCTCTTCTCCATCTTCCTCTGTTTCTTCTGCGTTTACTGCTTTTTCAATTACTTTCGTTTTCTGCTTCTTCTGTTTCTTCTTCAGCTTATTCTTCTGTCATTATTGCCTTATTGGCTTATGCTTCTGTAATTTATAACTTTTGGCTTATTCTTCAGTTATTTCTACTTTTTCAGCTCATTCTTATGTTATTTCTGGTTTTTCATCTTATTCTTCTTTTCTCCTTCTTCTTGTTCTTCTCGTTCTTCATTTACTTCTACATCTCCTTCTTCTTCTTCTTCTTCATCTAACTCTCTTTTTTTGCATTTTCTGCTTTTTCAATTATGTGTTCGTTTTCTGCTTCTTCTGTTTCTACTTAAGATTATTCTTCTGTCATATCTGCCGTTTCTGCTTATGCTTCTGTTATTTGTACCTTTTTGGCTTATTCTTCTGTTATTTCTGCTTTTTCGTCTTTTTCTTCTGTTTCTACTTCTTCCTGTTCTTCTAGTTCTTCTTGTAGTTCTACATCTCTTTCTTCTTCATTTTCTGTTCTGCATTTTCTGCTTTTGCATTTACTTATGCTTCTTCTGCTTCTTATTCATCTTATTCTTCTATTATTTCTGCTTTTTCGACTTATTCTTCTGTTTCTCTTCTTGTTCTTCTTGTTCTGCTAGTTCTTCTTGTTCTTCTTGTAGTTCTACATCTCCTTCTTCTTATTATTCATCTTCCTCTCTTTCTTCAGCATTTTTTGCTTTTTCAATTACTTCTTCGTTTTCTGGTACTTCTGTTTCTTCTTCAGCTTATTCTTTTGTCATTTCTGCTTTTTCGGATTATGCTTCTGTAATTTCTAATTTTTGGTTTATTCTTCTGTTATTTCTACTTATTCAGCTTATTCTTACGTTATTTCTGCCTTTTCCTCTTATTCTTCTGTTCATCCTTCTTGTTCTTCTAGTTCTTATGTTCTTCTTGTACTTCTATATCTCCTTTTTATTCTTCTTCATCTTCCTCTGTTTCCTCTGCATTTTCAGCTTTTACAATTACTACTTCGTTTTCTGCTTCTTCTGTTTCTTCCTCAGATTATTCTTCTGTGATTTCTACCTTTGTGGCTTATTCTTCTGTTATTT
Organism: Talpa europaea; assembly: GCF_964194135.1. Taxonomy (NCBI): domain Eukaryota; kingdom Metazoa; phylum Chordata; class Mammalia; order Eulipotyphla; family Talpidae; genus Talpa; species Talpa europaea. The sequence goes on along the minus strand of NW_028168037.1, from coordinate 198,307 downwards.
CTACTTTTTCAGCTTATTCTGCTTTTTCTCCTTTTTCGTCTTATTCTTCTGTTTCTCGTTCTTGTTTTTCTTGTTCTTCTAGTTCTTCTTGTTCTTTTTGTAGTTCTACATCGCCTTCTTCTTCTTCAACTTCTTCTGTCTCTTCTGCATTTTCTGCTTGTTCAATTACTTCTTCGTTTTCTGGTTCTTCTTTTTCTTCTTCAGCTTATTCCTCTGTCATTTCTGCCTTTTCGGCTTATGCTTCTGTTATTTCTACCTTTTTGGCTTATTCTTCTGTTATTTGTGCTTTTTCGTCTTTTTCTTCTGTTTCTACTTCTTTTTCTTCTTGTTCTTCTAGTTCTTCTTGTTCTTCTTGAAGTTCTACTTCTCCTTCATCTTCTTCTGTTCATCTTCATAGGTTATGCATTTTCTGCTTTTTCAATTACTTCTTCGTTTTCTGCTTCTTCTGTTTCTTCTTCAGCTTATTATTCTGTCATTTCTGCCTTTTTGGCTTATGCTTCTGTTATTTCTACTTTTTGGCTTATTTCTTCTGTTATTTCTACTTATTCAGCTTATTCTTCTCTTATTTCTGCTTTTTCATCTTATTCTTCTGTTTCTCCTTCTTGTTCTTCTTGTTCTTCTAATTCTTCTAGTTCTTCTTGTTGTTCTACATCTCCTTCTTCTTCATCTTCCTTTGTTTCTTCTGCATTTTCTGCTTTTTCAATTACTCCTTCGTTTTCTGCTGCTTCTGTTTCTTCTGCAGATTATCCTTCTGTCGTTTCTGTCTTTTCGGGTTTTGTTTCTGTTATTTCTACCTTTTTGGCTTATTCTTCTGTTATTTCTACTTTTTCAGGTTATTCTTCTGTTATTTCTGATTTTTCGTCTTATTCTTCTGTTTCTTCTTCTTGTTCTTCTTGTTCTTTCATTCTTCTTCTTCTTTTTGCTGTACATCTCCTTCTTCTTCTTCTTCATCTTTTTTTGTTTCTTCTTCATTTTCTGCTTTTCCAATTACTTCTTCTTTTTCTGCTTCTTCCGTTTCTTCTTCAGCTTATTCTTCTGTCATTTCTGCCTTTTCGTCTTATGCTTCTGTTATTTCTACCTTTTTGGCTTATTCTTCTCTTATTTCTGCTTTTTCGTCTTATTCTTCTGTTTCTACTTCTTTTCCTTCTAGTTCTTCTTTTTCTTCTTGCAGTTCTACATCTCCTTCTTCTCTTCCTCATCTTCATTGTTCTGCATTTTCTGCTTTTTCAATTATTTATGCTTCTTCTACTTCTTATTCAGCTTATTCTATTATTTCTGCTTTTTCGTCTTATTCTTCTGTTTCTCCTTCTTGTTCTTCTAGTTCTTCTAGTTCTTCTTGTTCTTCTTGTAGTTCTACATCTCCTACTATTTCATCTTCCTCTGTTTCCCCTGCATTTTCTGCTTTTTCAATTACTTCCTCTCTTTCTGCTTCTTCTGCTTCTTCTTCAGCTTATTCTGTTATTTCTGCTTTTTCGGGTTATTCTTCTGTTATCTCTGCTCTTTCAGCTTATTCTTCTTTCTGCTTTTTCCTATTATACTTATGTTTCTTCTTCTTGTTCTTCTTGTGTTTCTAGTTCTTCTTGTTCTACTCGTAGTTCTACATCTCCTTCTTCTTCTTCATCTTCTTCTGTTTCTTCTACATTTTTTGCTTTTTCATGTACTTCTTCTGCTTCTTTTTCAGCTTATTCTTCTTTTATTTCTGCTCTTTCGGCTTATTCTTCTGTTATTTCTGCTTTTTCGGCGTATTCTGTTATCTCTGCTTTTTCCTCTTATTCTTCTATTTCTACTTCTTGTTCTTCTTGATCTTTTAGTTCTTCTTGTTCTTCTTTTAGTTCTACATCTCCTTCTTCTTCTTCTTCTTCTTCATCTTTTTCTGTTTCTTCTGCAATTTTTGCTTTTTCAATTACTTCCACTTCTTTTGCTTTTTCTGATTCTTCCTCAGCTGAATCTTCTGTTATTTCTGCTTTTTGGCTTATTCTTCTGTTATTTCTGCTATTTCGTCTTATTTTTCTGTTATTTCTGCTTTTTCCTCTTATTCTTCTCCTTCTACTTCTTGTTCTTTATGTTCTTCTAGTTATTCATGTTCTTCTGTAGTTCTACATCACCCTCCTCTTCTTCTTCATCTTCTTCTGTTTCTTCTGCACATTTGTTTTTTCAATTACTTCTTCTTCTGCTTTCTGCTTCTTCAGCTGATTCTTCTGATTCTTCTGTTATTTCTGCTTTTTCGGCTTATGCTTCTGTAATTTCTAATTTTTGGTTTATTCTTCTGTTATTTCTACTTATTCAGCTTATTCTTACGTTATTTCTGCCTTTTCCTCTTATTCTTCTGTTCATCCTTCTTGTTCTTCTAGTTCTTATGTTCTTCTTGTACTTCTATATCTCCTTTTTATTCTTCTTCATCTTCCTCTGTTTCCTCTGCATTTTCAGCTGTTACAATTACTACTTCGTTTTCTGCTTCTTCTGTTTCTTCTTCAGATTATTCTTCTGTTATTTCTACCTTTTTGGCTTATTCTTCTGTTATTTCCACTTATTCAGCTTATTCTTCTCTTATTTCTGCTTTTTCGTCTTATTCTTCTGTTTCTCCTTCTTATTGTACTTGTTCTTCTATTTCTTTTTGTTCTTCTTGTAGTTCTACTTCTCCTTCTTCTTCTCTTCTCCATCTTCCTCTGTTTCTTCTGCGTTTACTGCTTTTTCAATTACTTTCCTTTTCTGCTTCTTCTGTTTCTTCTTCAGCTTATTCTTCTGTCATTATTGCCTTATTGGCTTATGCTTCTGTAATTTATAACTTTTGGCTTATTCTTCAGTTATTTCTACTTTTTCAGCTCATTCTTATGTTATTTCTGGTTTTTCATCTTATTCTTCTTTTCTCCTTCTTCTTGTTCTTCTAGTTCTTCATTTACTTCTACATCTCCTTCTTCTTCTTCTTCTTCATCTAACTCTCTTTGTTTGCATTTTCTGCTTTTTCAATTATGTGTTCGTTTTCTGCTTCTTCTGTTTCTACTTAAGATTATTCTTCTGTCATATCTGCCGTTTCTGCTTATGCTTCTGTTATTTGTACCTTTTTGGCTTATTCTTCTGTTATTTCTGCTTTTTCGTCTTTTTCTTCTGTTTCTACTTCTTCCTGTTCTTCTAGTTCTTCTTGTAGTTCTACATCTCTTTCTTCTTCATTTTCTGTTCTGCATTTTCTGCTTTTGCATTTACTTATGCTTCTTCTGCTTCTTATTCATCTTATTCTTCTATTATTTCTGCTTTTTCGACTTATTCTTCTGTTTCTCTTCTTGTTCTTCTTGTTCTGCTAGTTCTTCTTGTTCTTCTTGTAGTTCTACATCTCCTTCTTCTTATTATTCATCTTCCTCTCTTTCTTCAGCATTTTTTGCTTTTTCAATTACTTCTTCGTTTTCTGGTACTTCTGTTTCTTCTTCAGCTTATTCTTTTGTCATTTCTGCTTTTTCGGATTATGCTTCTGTAATTTCTAATTTTTGGTTTATTCTTCTGTTATTTCTACTTATTCAGCTTATTCTTACCTTATTTCTGCCTTTTCCTCTTATTCTTCTGTTCATCCTTCTTGTTCTTCTAGTTCTTATGTTCTTCTTGTACTTCTATATCTCCTTTTTATTCTTCTTCATCTTCCTCTGTTTCCTCTGCATTTTCAGCTTTTACAATTACTACTTCGTTTTCTGCTTCTTCTGTTTCTTCCTCAGATTATTCTTCTGTTATTTCTACCTTTGTGGCTAATTCTTCTGTTATTTCTACTTTTTCAGCTTATTCTGCTTTTTCTCCTTTTTCGTCTTATTCTTCTGTTTCTCGTTCTTGTTTTTCTTGTTCTTCTAGTTCTTCTTGTTCTTTTTGTAGTTCTACATCGCCTTCTTCTTCTTCAACTTCTTCTGTCTCTTCTGCATTTTCTGCTTGTTCAATTACTTCTTCGTTTTCTGGTTCTTCTTTTTCTTCTTCAGCTTATTCCTCTGTCATTTCTGCCTTTTCGGCTTATGCTTCTGTAATTTCTACCTTTTTGGCTTATTCTTCTGTTATTTGTGCTTTTTCGTCTTTTTCTTCTGTTTCTACTTCTTTTTCTTCTTGTTCTTCTAGTTCTTCTTGTTCTTCTTGAAGTTCTACTTCTCCTTCATCTTCTTCTGTTCATCTTCATAGGTTATGCATTTTCTGCTTTTTCAATTACTTCTTCGTTTTCTGCTTCTTCTGTTTCTTCTTCAGCTTATTATTCTGTCATTTCTGCCTTTTTGGCTTATGCTTCTGTTATTTCTACTTTTTGGCTTATTTCTTCTGTTATTTCTACTTATTCAGCTTATTCTTCTCTTATTTCTGCTTTTTCATCTTATTCTTCTGTTTCTCCTTCTTGTTCTTCTTGTTCTTCTAATTCTTCTAGTTCTTCTTGTTGTTCTACATCTCCTTCTTCTTCATCTTCCTTTGTTTCTTCTGCATTTTCTGCTTTTTCAATTACTCCTTCGTTTTCTGCTGCTTCTGTTTCTTCTGCAGATTATCCTTCTGTCGTTTCTGTCTTTTCGGGTTTTGTTTCTGTTATTTCTACCTTTTTGGCTTATTCTTCTGTTATTTCTACTTTTTCAGGTTATTCTTCTGTTATTTCTGATTTTTCGTCTTATTCTTCTGTTTCTTCTTCTTGTTCTTCTTGTTCTTTCATTCTTCTTCTTCTTTTTGCTGTACATCTCCTTCTTCTTCTTCTTCATCTTTTTTTGTTTCTTCTTCATTTTCTGCTTTTCCAATTACTTCTTCTTTTTCTGCTTCTTCCGTTTCTTCTTCAGCTTATTCTTCTGTCATTTCTGCCTTTTCGTCTTATGCTTCTGTTATTTCTACCTTTTTGGCTTATTCTTCTCTTATTTCTGCTTTTTCGTCTTATTCTTCTGTTTCTACTTCTTTTCCTTCTAGTTCTTCTTTTTCTTCTTGCAGTTCTACATCTCCTTCTTCTCTTCCTCATCTTCATTGTTCTGCATTTTCTGCTTTTTCAATTATTTATGCTTCTTCTACTTCTTATTCAGCTTATTCTATTATTCCTGCTTTTTCGTCTTATTCTTCTGTTTCTCCTTCTTGTTCTTCTAGTTCTTCTAGTTCTTCTTGTTCTTCTTGTAGTTCTACATCTCCTACTATTTCATCTTCCTCTGTTTCCCCTGCATTTTCTGCTTTTTCAATTACTTCCTCTCTTTCTGCTTCTTCTGCTTCTTCTTCAGCTTATTCTGTTATTTCTGCTTTTTCGGGTTATTCTTCTGTTATCTCTGCTCTTTCAGCTTATTCTTCTTTCTGCTTTTTCCTATTATACTTATGTTTCTTCTTCTTGTTCTTCTTGTGTTTCTAGTTCTTCTTGTTCTACTCGTAGTTCTACATCTCCTTCTTCTTCTTCATCTTCTTCTGTTTCTTCTACATTTTTTGCTTTGTCATGTACTTCTTCTGCTTCTTTTTCAGCTTATTCTTCTTTTATTTCTGCTCTTTCGGCTTATTCTTCTGTTATTTCTGCTTTTTCGGCGTATTCTGTTATCTCTGCTTTTTCCTCTTATTCTTCTATTTCTACTTCTTGTTCTTCTTGATCTTTTAGTTCTTCTTGTTCTTCTTTTAGTTCTACATCTCCTTCTTCTTCTTCTTCTTCATCTTTTTCTGTTTCTTCTGCAATTTTTGCTTTTTCAATTACTTCCACTTCTTTTGCTTTTTCTGATTCTTCCTCAGCTGAATCTTCTGTTATTTCTGCTTTTTGGCTTATTCTTCTGTTATTTCTGCTATTTCGTCTTATTTTTCTGTTATTTCTGCTTTTTCCTCTTATTCTTCTCCTTCTACTTCTTGTTCTTTATGTTCTTCTAGTTATTCATGTTCTTCTGTAGTTCTACATCACCGTCCTCTTCTTCTTCATCTTCTTCTGTTTCTTCTGCACATTTGTTTTTTCAATTACTTCTTCTTCTGCCTTCTGCTTCTTCAGCTGATTCTTCTGATTCTTCTGTTATTTCTGCTTTTTCGGCTTATGCTTCTGTAATTTCTAATTTTTGGTTTATTCTTCTGTTATTTCCACTTATTCAGCTTATTCTTACGTTATTTCTGCCTTTTCCTCTTATTCTTCTGTTCATCCTTCTTGTTCTTCTCGTTCTTATGTTCTTCTTGTACTTCTATATCTCCTTTTTATTCTTCTTCATCTTCCTCTGTTTCCTCTGCATTTTCAGCTTTTACAATTACTACTTCGTTTTCTGCTTCTTCTGTTTCTTCTTCAGATTATTCTTCTGTTATTTCTACCTTTTTGGCTTATTCTTCTGTTATTTCCACTTATTCAGCTTATTCTTCTCTTATTTCTGCTTTTTCGTCTTATTCTTCTGTTTCTCCTTCTTATTGTACTTGTTCTTCTATTTCTTTTTGTTCTTCTTGTAGTTCTACTTCTCCTTCTTCTTCTCTTCTCCATCTTCCTCTGTTTCTTCTGCGTTTACTGCTTTTTCAATTACTTTCGTTTTCTGCTTCTTCTGTTTCTTCTTCAGCTTATTCTTCTGTCATTATTGCCTTATTGGCTTATGCTTCTGTAATTTATAACTTTTGGCTTATTCTTCAGTTATTTCTACTTTTTCAGCTCATTCTTATGTTATTTCTGGTTTTTCATCTTATTCTTCTTTTCTCCTTCTTCTTGTTCTTCTAGTTCTTCATTTACTTCTACATCTCCTTCTTCTTCTTCTTCTTCTTCATCTAACTCTCTTTTTTTGCATTTTCTGCTTTTTCAATTATGTGTTCGTTTTCTGCTTCTTCTGTTTCTACTTAAGATTATTCTTCTGTCATATCTGCCGTTTCTGCTTATGCTTCTGTTATTTGTACCTTTTTGGCTTATTCTTCTGTTATTTCTGCTTTTTCGTCTTTTTCTTCTGTTTCTACTTCTTCTTGTTCTTCTAGTTCTTCTTGTAGTTCTACATCTCTTTCTTCTTCATTTTCTGTTCTGCATTTTCTGCTTTTGCATTTACTTATGCTTCTTCTGCTTCTTATTCATCTTATTCTTCTATTATTTCTGCTTTTTCGACTTATTCTTCTGTTTCTCTTCTTGTTCTTCTTGTTCTGCTAGTTCTTCTTGTTCTTCTTGTAGTTCTACATCTCCTTCTTCTTATTATTCATCTTCCTCTCTTTCTTCAGCATTTTTTGCTTTTTCAATTACTTCTTCGTTTTCTGGTACTTCTGTTTCTTCTTCAGCTTATTCTTTTGTCATTTCTGCTTTTTCGGATTATGCTTCTGTAATTTCTAATTTTTGGTTTATTCTTCTGTTATTTCTACTTATTCAGCTTATTCTTACGTTATTTCTGCCTTTTCCTCTTATTCTTCTGTTCATCCTTCTTGTTCTTCTAGTTCTTATGTTCTTCTTGTACTTCTATATCTCCTTTTTATTCTTCTTCATCTTCCTCTGTTTCCTCTGCATTTTCAGCTTTTACAATTACTACTTCGTTTTCTGCTTCTTCTGTTTCTTCTTCAGATTATTCTTCTGTTATTTCTACCTTTTTGGCTTATTCTTCTGTTATTTCCACTTATTCAGCTTATTCTTCTCTTATTTCTGCTTTTTCGTCTTATTCTTCTGTTTCTCCTTCTTATTGTACTTGTTCTTCTATTTCTTTTTGTTCTTCTGGTAGTTCTACTTCTCCTTCTTCTTCTCTTCTCCATCTTCCTCTGTTTCTTCTGCGTTTACTGCTTTTTCAATTACTTTCGTTTTCTGCTTCTTCTGTTTCTTCTTCAGCTTATTCTTCTGTCATTATTGCCTTATTGGCTTATGCTTCTGTAATTTATAACTTTTGGCTTATTCTTCAGTTATTTCTACTTTTTCAGCTCATTCTTATGTTATTTCTGGTTTTTCATCTTATTCTTCTTTTCTCCTTCTTCTTGTTCTTCTAGTTCTTCATTTACTTCTACATCTCCTTCTTCTTCTTCTTCTTCTTCATCTAACTCTCTTTTTTTGCATTTTCTGCTTTTTCAATTATGTGTTCGTTTTCTGCTTCTTCTGTTTCTACTTAAGATTATTCTTCTGTCATATCTGCCGTTTCTGCTTATGCTTCTGTTATTTGTACCTTTTTGGCTTATTCTTCTGTTATTTCTGCTTTTTCGTCTTTTTCTTCTGTTTCTACTTCTTCTTGTTCTTCTAGTTCTTCTTGTAGTTCTACATCTCTTTCTTCTTCATTTATGTTCTGCATTTTCTGCTTTTGCATTTACTTATGCTTCTTCTGCTTCTTATTCATCTTATTCTTCTATTATTTCTGCTTTTTCGACTTATTCTTCTGTTTCTCTTCTTGTTCTTCTTGTTCTGCTAGTTCTTCTTGTTCTTCTTGTAGTTCTACATCTCCTTCTTCTTATTATTCATCTTCCTCTCTTTCTTCAGCATTTTTTGCTTTTTCAATTACTTCTTCGTTTTCTGGTACTTCTGTTTCTTCTTCAGCTTATTCTTTTGTCATTTCTGCTTTTTCGGATTATGCTTCTGTAATTTCTAATTTTTGGTTTATTCTTCTGTTATTTCTACTTATTCAGCTTATTCTTACGTTATTTCTGCCTTTTCCTCTTATTCTTCTGTTCATCCTTCTTGTTCTTCTAGTTCTTATGTTCTTCTTGTACTTCTATATCTCCTTTTTATTCTTCTTCATCTTCCTGTTTCCTCTGCATTTTCAGCTTTTACAATTACTACTTCGTTTTCTGCTTCTTCTGTTTCTTCTTCAGATTATTCTTCTGTTATTTCTACCTTTTTGGCTTATTCTTCTGTTATTTCCACTTATTCAGCTTATTCTTCTCTTATTTCTGCTTTTTCGTCTTATTCTTCTGTTTCTCCTTCTTATTGTACTTGTTCTTCTATTTCTTTTTGTTCTTCTGGTAGTTCTACTTCTCCTTCTTCTTCTCTTCTCCATCTTCCTCTGTTTCTTCTGCGTTTACTGCTTTTTCAATTACTTTCGTTTTCTGCTTCTTCTGTTTCTTCTTCAGCTTATTCTTCTGTCATTATTGCCTTATTGGCTTATGCTTCTGTAATTTATAACTTTTGGCTTATTCTTCAGTTATTTCTACTTTTTCAGCTCATTCTTATGTTATTTCTGGTTTTTCATCTTATTCTTCTTTTCTCCTTCTTCTTGTTCTTCTAGTTCTTCATTTACTTCTACATCTCCTTCTTCTTCTTCTTCTTCTTCATCTAACTCTCTTTTTTTGCATTTTCTGCTTTTTCAATTATGTGTTCGTTTTCTGCTTCTTCTGTTTCTACTTAAGATTATTCTTCTGTCATATCTGCCGTTTCTGCTTATGCTTCTGTTATTTGTACCTTTTTGGCTTATTCTTCTGTTATTTCTGCTTTTTCGTCTTTTTCTTCTGTTTCTACTTCTTCCTGTTCTTCTAGTTCTTCTTGTAGTTCTACATCTCTTTCTTCTTCATTTTCTGTTCTGCATTTTCTGCTTTTGCATTTACTTATGCTTCTTCTGCTTCTTATTCATCTTATTCTTCTATTATTTCTGCTTTTTCGACTTATTCTTCTGTTTCTCTTCTTGTTCTTCTTGTTCTGCTAGTTCTTCTTGTTCTTCTTGTAGTTCTACATCTCCTTCTTCTTATTATTCATCTTCCTCTCTTTCTTCAGCATTTTTTGCTTTTTCAATTACTTCTTCGTTTTCTGGTACTTCTGTTTCTTCTTCAGCTTATTCTTTTTTCATTTCTGCTTTTTCGGATTATGCTTCTGTAATTTCTAATTTTTGGTTTATTCTTCTGTTATTTCTACTTATTCAGCTTATTCTTACGTTATTTCTGCCTTTTCCTCTTATTCTTCTGTTCATCCTTCTTGTTCTTCTAGTTCTTATGTTCTTCTTGTACTTCTATATCTCCTTTTTATTCTTCTTCATCTTCCTCTGTTTCCTCTGCATTTTCAGCTTTTACAATTACTACTTCGTTTTCTGCTTCTTCTGTTTCTTCCTCAGATTATTCTTCTGTGATTTCTACCTTTGTGGCTTATTCTTCTGTTATTTCTACTTTTTCAGCTTATTCTGCTTTTTCTCCTTTTTCGTCTTATTCTTCTGTTTCTCGTTCTTGTTTTTCTTGTTCTTCTAGTTCTTCTTGTTCTTTTTGTAGTTCTACATCGCCTTCTTCTTCTTCAACTTCTTCTGTCTCTTCTGCATTTTCTGCTTGTTCAATTACTTCTTCGTTTTCTGGTTCTTCTTTTTCTTCTTCAGCTTATTCCTCTGTCATTTCTGCCTTTTCGGCTTATGCTTCTGTTATTTCTACCTTTTTGGCTTATTCTTCTGTTATTTGTGCTTTTTCGTCTTTTTCTTCTGTTTCTACTTCTTTTTCTTCTTGTTCTTCTAGTTCTTCTTGTTCTTCTTGAAGTTCTACTTCTCCTTCATCTTCTTCTGTTCATCTTCATAGGTTATGCATTTTCTGCTTTTTCAATTACTTCTTCGTTTTCTGCTTCTTCTGTTTCTTCTTCAGCTTATTATTCTGTCATTTCTGCCTTTTTGGCTTATGCTTCTGTTATTTCTACTTTTTGGCTTATTTCTTCTGTTATTTCTACTTATTCAGCTTATTCTTCTCTTATTTCTGCTTTTTCATCTTATTCTTCTGTTTCTCCTTCTTGTTCTTCTTGTTCTTCTAATTCTTCTAGTTCTTCTTGTTGTTCTACATCTCCTTCTTCTTCATCTTCCTTTGTTTCTTCTGCATTTTCTGCTTTTTCAATTACTCCTTCGTTTTCTGCTGCTTCTGTTTCTTCTGCAGATTATCCTTCTGTCGTTTCTGTCTTTTCGGGTTTTGTTTCTGTTATTTCTACCTTTTTGGCTTATTCTTCTGTTATTTCTACTTTTTCAGGTTATTCTTCTGTTATTTCTGATTTTTCGTCTTATTCTTCTGTTTCTTCTTCTTGTTCTTCTTGTTCTTTCATTCTTCTTCTTCTTCTTTTTGTTGTACATCTCCTTCTTCTTCTTCTTCATCTTTTTTTGTTTCTTCTTCATTTTCTGCTTTTCCAATTACTTCTTCTTTTTCTGCTTCTTCCGTTTCTTCTTCAGCTTATTCTTCTGTCATTTCTGCCTTTTCGTCTTATGCTTCTGTTATTTCTACCTTTTTGGCTTATTCTTCTCTTATTTCTGCTTTTTCGTCTTATTCTTCTGTTTCTACTTCTTTTCCTTCTAGTTCTTCTTTTTCTTCTTGCAGTTCTACATCTCCTTCTTCTCTTCCTCATCTTCATTGTTCTGCATTTTCTGCTTTTTCAATTATTTATGCTTCTTCTACTTCTTATTCAGCTTATTCTATTATTTCTGCTTTTTCGTCTTATTCTTCTGTTTCTCCTTCTTGTTCTTCTAGTTCTTCTAGTTCTTCTTGTTCTTCTTGTAGTTCTACATCTCCTACTATTTCATCTTCCTCTGTTTCCCCTGCATTTTCTGCTTTTTCAATTACTTCCTCTTTTTCTGCTTCTTCTGCTTCTTCTTCAGCTTATTCTGTTATTTCTGCTTTTTCGGGTTATTCTTCTGTTATCTCTGCTCTTTCAGCTTATTCTTCTTTCTGCTTTTTCCTATTATACTTATGTTTCTTCTTCTTGTTCTTCTTGTGTTTCTAGTTCTTCTTGTTCTACTCGTAGTTCTACATCTCCTTCTTCTTCTTCATCTTCTTCTGTTTCTTCTACATTTTTTGCTTTGTCATGTACTTCTTCTGCTTCTTTTTCAGCTTATTCTTCTTTTATTTCTGCTCTTTCGGCTTATTCTTCTGTTATTTCTGCTTTTTCGGCGTATTCTGTTATCTCTGCTTTTTCCTCTTATTCTTCTATTTCTACTTCTTGTTCTTCTTGATCTTTTAGTTCTTCTTGTTCTTCTTTTAGTTCTACATCTCCTTCTTCTTCTTCTTCTTCATCTTTTTCTGTTTCTTCTGCAATTTTTGCTTTTTCAATTACTTCCACTTCTTTTGCTTTTTCTGCTTCTTCCTCAGCTGAATCTTCTGTTATTTCTGCTTTTTGGCTTATTCTTCTGTTATTTCTGCTATTTCGTCTTATTTTTCTGTTATTTCTGCTTTTTCCTCTTATTCTTCTCCTTCTACTTCTTGTTCTTTATGTTCTTCTAGTTATTCATGTTCTTCTGTAGTTCTACATCACCCTCCTCTTCTTCTTCATCTTCTTCTGTTTCTTCTGCACATTTGTTTTTTCAATTACTTCTTCTTCTGCTTTCTGCTTCTTCAGCTGATTCTTCTGATTCTTCTGTTATTTCTGCTTTTTCGGCTTATGCTTCTGTAATTTCTAATTTTTGGTTTATTCTTCTGTTATTTCTACTTATTCAGCTTATTCTTACGTTATTTCTGCCTTTTCCTCTTATTCTTCTGTTCATCCTTCTTGTTCTTCTAGTTCTTATGTTCTTCTTGTACTTCTATATCTCCTTTTTATTCTTCTTCATCTTCCTCTGTTTCCTCTGCATTTTCAGCTTTTACAATTACTACTTCGTTTTCTGCTTCTTCTGTTTCTTCTTCAGATTATTCTTCTGTTATTTCTACCTTTTTGGCTTATTCTTCTGTTATTTCCACTTATTCAGCTTATTCTTCTCTTATTTCTGCTTTTTCGTCTTATTCTTCTGTTTCTCCTTCTTATTGTACTTGTTCTTCTATTTCTTTTTGTTCTTCTGGTAGTTCTACTTCTCCTTCTTCTTCTCTTCTCCATCTTCCTCTGTTTCTTCTGCGTTTACTGCTTTTTCAATTACTTTCGTTTTCTGCTTCTTCTGTTTCTTCTTCAGCTTATTCTTCTGTCATTATTGCCTTATTGGCTTATGCTTCTGTAATTTATAACTTTTGGCTTATTCTTCAGTTATTTCTACTTTTTCAGCTCATTCTTATGTTATTTCTGGTTTTTCATCTTATTCTTCTTTTCTCCTTCTTCTTGTTCTTCTCGTTCTTCATTTACTTCTACATCTCCTTCTTCTTCTTCTTCTTCATCTAACTCTCTTTTTTTGCATTTTCTGCTTTTTCAATTATGTGTTCGTTTTCTGCTTCTTCTGTTTCTACTTAAGATTATTCTTCTGTCATATCTGCCGTTTCTGCTTATGCTTCTGTTATTTGTACCTTTTTGGCTTATTCTTCTGTTATTTCTGCTTTTTCGTCTTTTTCTTCTGTTTCTACTTCTTCCTGTTCTTCTAGTTCTTCTTGTAGTTCTACATCTCTTTCTTCTTCATTTTCTGTTCTGTATTTTCTGCTTTTGCATTTACTTATGCTTCTTCTGCTTCTTATTCATCTTATTCTTCTATTATTTCTGCTTTTTCGACTTATTCTTCTGTTTCTCTTCTTGTTCTTCTTGTTCTGCTAGTTCTTCTTGTTCTTCTTGTAGTTCTACATCTCCTTCTTCTTATTATTCATCTTCCTCTCTTTCTTCAGCATTTTTTGCTTTTTCAATTACTTCTTCGTTTTCTGGTACTTCTGTTTCTTCTTCAGCTTATTCTTTTGTCATTTCTGCTTTTTCGGATTATGCTTCTGTAATTTCTAATTTTTGGTTTATTCTTCTGTTATTTCTACTTATTCAGCTTATTCTTACGTTATTTCTGCCTTTTCCTCTTATTCTTCTGTTCATCCTTCTTGTTCTTCTAGTTCTTATGTTCTTCTTGTACTTCTATATCTCCTTTTTATTCTTCTTCATCTTCCTCTGTTTCCTCTGCATTTTCAGCTTTTACAATTACTACTTCGTTTTCTGCTTCTTCTGTTTCTTCCTCAGATTATTCTTCTGTGATTTCTACCTTTGTGGCTTATTCTTCTGTTATTTCTACTTTTTCAGCTTATTCTGCTTTTTCTCCTTTTTCGTCTTATTCTTCTGTTTCTCGTTCTTGTTTTTCTTGTTCTTCTAGTTCTTCTTGTTCTTTTTGTAGTTCTACATCGCCTTCTTCTTCTTCAACTTCTTCTGTCTCTTCTGCATTTTCTGCTTGTTCCATTACTTCTTCGTTTTCTGGTTCTTCTTTTTCTTCTTCAGCTTATTCCTCTGTCATTTCTGCCTTTTCGGCTTATGCTTCTGTTATTTCTACCTTTTTGGCTTATTCTTCTGTTATTTGTGCTTTTTCGTCTTTTTCTTCTGTTTCTACTTCTTTTTCTTCTTGTTCTTCTAGTTCTTCTTGTTCTTCTTGAAGTTCTACTTCTCCTTCATCTTCTCTGTTCATCTTCATAGGTTATGCATTTTCTGCTTTTTCAATTACTTCTTCGTTTTCTGCTTCTTCTGTTTCTTCTTCAGCTTATTATTCTGTCATTTCTGCCTTTTTGGCTTATGCTTCTGTTATTTCTACTTTTTGGCTTATTTCTTCTGTTATTTCTACTTATTCAGCTTATTCTTCTCTTATTTCTGCTTTTTCATCTTATTCTTCTGTTTCTCCTTCTTGTTCTTCTTGTTCTTCTAATTCTTCTAGTTCTTCTTGTTGTTCTACATCTCCTTCTTCTTCATCTTCCTTTGTTTCTTCTGCATTTTCTGCTTTTTCAATTACTCCTTCGTTTTCTGCTGCTTCTGTTTCTTCTGCAGATTATCCTTCTGTCGTTTCTGTCTTTTCGGGTTTTGTTTCTGTTATTTCTACCTTTTTGGCTTATTCTTCTGTTATTTCTACTTTTTCAGGTTATTCTTCTGTTATTTCTGATTTTTCGTCTTATTCTTCTGTTCTTCTTCTTGTTCTTCTTGTTCTTTCATTCTTCTTCTTCTTCTTTTTGTTGTACATCTCCTTCTTCTTCTTCTTCATCTTTTTTTGTTTCTTCATTTTCTGCTTTTCCAATTACTTCTTCTTTTTCTGCTTCTTCCGTTTCTTCTTCAGCTCTTATTCTTCTGTCATTTCTGCCTTTTCGTCTTATGCTTCTGTTATTTCTACCTTTTTGGCTTATTCTTCTCTTATTTCTGCTTTTTCGTCTTATTCTTCTGTTTCTACTTCTTTTCCTTCTAGTTCTTCTTTTTCTTCTTGCAGTTCTACATCTCCTTCTTCTCTTCCTCATCTTCATTGTTCTGCATTTTCTGCTTTTCAATTATTTATGCTTCTTCTACTTCTTATTCAGCTTATTCTATTATTTCTGCTTTTTCGTCTTATTCTTCTGTTTCTCCTTCTTGTTCTTCTAGTTCTTCTAGTTCTTCTTGTTCTTCTTGTAGTTCTACATCTCCTACTATTTCATCTTCCTCTGTTTCCCCTGCATTTTCTGCTTTTTCAATTACTTCCTCTTTTTCTGCTTCTTCTGCTTCTTCTTCAGCTTATTCTGTTATTTCTGCTTTTTCGGGTTATTCTTCTGTTATCTCTGCTCTTTCAGCTTATTCTTCTTTCTGCTTTTTCCTATTATACTTATGTTTCTTCTTCTTGTTCTTCTTGTGTTTCTAGTTCTTCATGTTCTACTCGTAGTTCTACATCTCCTTCTTCTTCTTCATCTTCTTCTGTTTCTTCTACATTTTTTGCTTTTTCATGTACTTCTTCTGCTTCTTTTTCAGCTTTATTCTCTTTTATTTCTGCTCTTTCGGCTTATTCTTCTGTTATTTCTGCTTTTTCGGCGTATTCTGTTATCTCTGCTTTTTCCTCTTATTCTTCTATTTCTACTTCTTGTTCTTCTTGATCTTTTAGTTCTTCTTGTTCTTCTTTTAGTTCTACATCTCCTTCTTCTTCATCTTCTTCTGTTTCTTCTGCAATTTTTGCTTTTTCAATTACTTCCACTTCTTTTGCTTTTTCTGCTTCTTCCTCAGCTGAATCTTCTGTTATTTCTGCTTTTTGGCTTATTCTTCTGTTATTTCTGCTATTTCGTCTTATTTTTCTGTTATTTCTGCTTTTTCCTCTTATTCTTCTCCTTCTACTTCTTGTTCTTTATGTTCTTCTAGTTATTCATGTTCTTCTGTAGTTCTACATCACCCTCCTCTTCTTCTTCATCTTCTTCTGTTTCTTCTGCACATTTGTTTTTTCAATTACTTCTTCTTCTGCTTTCTGCTTCTTCAGCTGATTCTTCTGATTCTTCTGTTATTTCTGCTTTTTCGGCTTATGCTTCTGTAATTTCTAATTTTTGGTTTATTCTTCTGTTATTTCTACTTATTCAGCTTATTCTTACGTTATTTCTGCCTTTTCCTCTTATTCTTCTGTTCATCCTTCTTGTTCTTCTAGTTCTTATGTTCTTCTTGTACTTCTATATCTCCTTTTTATTCTTCTTCATCTTCCTCTGTTTCCTCTGCATTTTCAGCTTTTACAATTACTACTTCGTTTTCTGCTTCTTCTGTTTCTTCTTCAGATTATTCTTCTGTTATTTCTACCTTTTTGGCTTATTCTTCTGTTATTTCCACTTATTCAGCTTATTCTTCTCTTATTTCTGCTTTTTCGTCTTATTCTTCTGTTTCTCCTTCTTATTGTACTTGTTCTTCTATTTCTTTTGTTCTTCTGGTAGTTCTACTTCTCCTTCTTCTTCTCTTCTCCATCTTCCTCTGTTTCTTCTGCGTTTACTGCTTTTTCAATTACTTTCGTTTTCTGCTTCTTCTGTTTCTTCTTCAGCTTATTCTTCTGTCATTATTGCCTTATTGGCTTATGCTTCTGTAATTTATAACTTTTGGCTTATTCTTCAGTTATTTCTACTTTTTCAGCTCATTCTTATGTTATTTCTGGTTTTTCATCTTATTCCTTCTTTTCTCCTTCTTCTTGTTCTTCTAGTTCTTCAGTTTACTTCTACATCTCCTTCTTCTTCTTCTTCTTCATCTAACTCTCTTTTTTTGCATTTTCTGCTTTTTCAATTATCTCTTCGTTTTCTGCTTCTTCTTCTGTTTCTACTTAAGATTATTCTTCTGTCATATCTGCCGTTTCTGCTTATGCTTCTGTTATTTGTACCTTTTTGGCTTATTCTTCTGTTATTTCTGCTTTTTCGTCTTTTTCTTCTGTTTCTACTTCTTCCTGTTCTTCTAGTTCTTCTTGTAGTTCTACATCTCTTTCTTCTTCATTTTCTGTTCTGCATTTTCTGCTTTTGCATTTACTTATGCTTCTTCTGCTTCTTATTCATCTTATTCTTCTATTATTTCTGCTTTTTCGACTTATTCTTCTGTTTCTCTTCTTGTTCTTCTTGTTCTGCTAGTTCTTCTTGTTCTTCTTGTAGTTCTACATCTCCTTCTTCTTATTATTCATCTTCCTCTCTTTCTTCAGCATTTTTTGCTTTTTCAATTACTTCTTCGTTTTCTGGTACTTCTGTTTCTTCTTCAGCTTATTCTTTTGTCATTTCTGCTTTTTCGGATTATGCTTCTGTAATTTCTAATTTTTGGTTTATTCTTCTGTTATTTCTACTTATTCAGCTTATTCTTACGTTATTTCTGCCTTTTCCTCTTATTCTTCTGTTCATCCTTCTTGTTCTTCTAGTTCTTATGTTCTTCTTGTACTTCTATATCTCCTTTTTATTCTTCTTCATCTTCCTCTGTTTCCTCTGCATTTTCAGCTTTTACAATTACTACTTCGTTTTCTGCTTCTTCTGTTTCTTCCTCAGATTATTCTTCTGTGATTTCTACCTTTGTGGCTTATTCTTCTGTTATTTCTACTTTTTCAGCTTATTCTGCTTTTTCTCCTTTTTCGTCTTATTCTTCTGTTTCTCGTTCTTGTTTTTCTTGTTCTTCTAGTTCTTCTTGTTCTTTTTGTAGTTCTACATCGCCTTCTTCTTCTTCAACTTCTTCTGTCTCTTCTGCATTTTCTGCTTGTTCAATTACTTCTTCGTTTTCTGGTTCTTCTTTTTCTTCTTCAGCTTATTCCTCTGTCATTTCTGCCTTTTCGGCTTATGCTTCTGTTATTTCTACCTTTTTGGCTTATTCTTCTGTTATTTGTGCTTTTTCGTCTTTTTCTTCTGTTTCTACTTCTTTTTCTTCTTGTTCTTCTAGTTCTTCTTGTTCTTCTTGAAGTTCTACTTCTCCTTCATCTTCTTCTGTTCATCTTCATAGGTTATGCATTTTCTGCTTTTTCAATTACTTCTTCGTTTTCTGCTTCTTCTGTTTCTTCTTCAGCTTATTATTCTGTCATTTCTGCCTTTTTGGCTTATGCTTCTGTTATTTCTACTTTTTGGCTTATTTCTTCTGTTATTTCTACTTATTCAGCTTATTCTTCTCTTATTTCTGCTTTTTCATCTTATTCTTCTGTTTCTCCTTCTTGTTCTTCTTGTTCTTCTAATTCTTCTAGTTCTTCTTGTTGTTCTACATCTCCTTCTTCTTCATCTTCCTTTGTTTCTTCTGCATTTTCTGCTTTTTCAATTACTCCTTCGTTTTCTGCTGCTTCTGTTTCTTCTGCAGATTATCCTTCTGTCGTTTCTGTCTTTTCGGGTTTTGTTTCTGTTATTTCTACCTTTTTGGCTTATTCTTCTGTTATTTCTACTTTTTCAGGTTATTCTTCTGTTATTTCTGATTTTTCGTCTTATTCTTCTGTTTCTTCTTCTTGTTCTTCTTGTTCTTTCATTCTTCTTCTTCTTCTTTTTGTTGTACATCTCCTTCTTCTTCTTCTTCATCTTTTTTTGTTTCTTCTTCATTTTCTGCTTTTCCAATTACTTCTTCTTTTTCTGCTTCTTCCGTTTCTTCTTCAGCTTATTCTTCTGTCATTTCTGCCTTTTCGTCTTATGCTTCTGTTATTTCTACCTTTTTGGCTTATTCTTCTCTTATTTCTGCTTTTTCGTCTTATTCTTCTGTTTCTACTTCTTTTCCTTCTAGTTCTTCTTTTTCTTCTTGCAGTTCTACATCTCCTTCTTCTCTTCCTCATCTTCATTGTTCTGCATTTTCTGCTTTTTCAATTATTTATGCTTCTTCTACTTCTTATTCAGCTTATTCTATTATTTCTGCTTTTTCGTCTTATTCTTCTGTTTCTCCTTCTTGTTCTTCTAGTTCTTCTAGTTCTTCTTGTTCTTCTTGTAGTTCTACATCTCCTACTATTTCATCTTCCTCTGTTTCCCCTGCATTTTCTGCTTTTTCAATTACTTCCTCTTTTTCTGCTTCTTCTGCTTCTTCTTCAGCTTATTCTGTTATTTCTGCTTTTTCGGGTTATTCTTCTGTTATCTCTGCTCTTTCAGCGTATTCTTCTTTCTGCTTTTTCCTATTATACTTATGTTTCTTCTTCTTGTTCTTCTTGTGTTTCTAGTTCTTCTTGTTCTACTCGTAGTTCTACATCTCCTTCTTCTTCTTCATCTTCTTCTGTTTCTTCTACATTTTTTGCTTTTTCATTGTACTTCTTCTGCTTCTTTTTCAGCTTATTCTTCTTTTATTTCTGCTCTTTCGGCTTATTCTTCTGTTATTTCTGCTTTTTCGGCGTATTCTGTTATCTCTGCTTTTTCCTCTTATTCTTCTATTTCTACTTCTTGGTTCTTCTTGATCTTTTAGTTCTTCTTGTCTTCTTTTAGTTCTACATCTCCTTCTTCTTCATCTTCTTCTGTTTCTTCTGCAATTTTTGCTTTTTCAATTACTTCCACTTCTTTTGCTTTTTCTGCTTCTTCCTCAGCTGAATCTTCTGTTATTTCTGCTTTTTGGCTTATTCTTCTGTTATTTCTGCTATTTCGTCTTATTTTTCTGTATTTCTGCTTTTTCCTCATATTCTTCTCCTTCTACTTCTTGTTCTTTATGTTCTTCTAGTTATTCATGTTCTTCTGTAGTTCTACATCACCCTCCTCTTCTTCTTCATCTTCTTCTGTTTCTTCTGCACATTTGTTTTTTCAATTACTTCTTCTTCTGGCTTTCTGCTTCTTCAGCTGATTCTTCTGATTCTTCTGTTATTTCTGCTTTTTCGGCTTATGCTTCTGTAATTTCTAATTTTTGGTTTATTCTTCTGTTATTTCTACTTATTCAGCTTATTCTTACGTTATTTCTGCCTTTTCCTCTTATTCTTCTGTTCATCCTTCTTGTTCTTCTAGTTCTTATGTTCTTCTTGTACTTCTATATCTCCTTTTTATTCTTCTTCATCTTCCTCTGTTTCCTCTGCATTTTCAGCTTTTAGCAATTACTACTTCGTTTTCTGCTTCTTCTGTTTCTTCTTCAGATTATTCTTCTGTTATTCTACCTTTTTTGGCTTATTCTTCTGTTATTTCCACTTATTCAGCTTATTCTTCTCTTATTTCTGCTTTTTCGTCTTATTCTTCTGTTTCTCCTTCTTATTGTACTTGTTCTTCTATTTCTTTTTGTTCTTCTGGTAGTTCTACTTCTCCTTCTTCTTCTCTTCTCCATCTTCCTCTGTTTCTTCTGCATTTACTGCTTTTTCAATTACTTTTCTTTTCTGCTTCTTCTGTTTCTTCTTCAGCTTATTCTTCTGTCATTATTGCCTTATTGGCTTATGCTTCTGTAATTTATAACTTTTGGCTTATTCTTCAGTTATTTCTACTTTTTCAGCTCATTCTTATGTTATTTCTGGTTTTTCTTCTTATTCTTCTTTTCTCCTTCTTACTTGTTCTTCTAGTTCTTCATTTACTTCTACATCTCCTTCTTCTTCTTCTTCTTCATCTAACTCTCTTTTTTTGCATTTTCTGCTTTTTCAATTATCTCTTCGTTTTCTGCTTCTTCTGTTTCTACTTAAGATTATTCTTCTGTCATACCTGCCGTTTCTGCTTATGCTTCTGTTATTTGTACCTTTTTGGCTTATTCTTCTGTTATTTCTGCTTTTTCGTCTTTTTCTTGTTCTACTTCTTCTTGTTCTTCTAGTTCTTCTTGTAGTTCTACATCTCTTTCTTCTTCATTTTCTGTTCTGCATTTTCTGCTTTTGCATTTACTTATGCTTCTTCTGCTTCTTATTCATCTTATTCTTCTATTATTTCTGCTTTTTCGACTTATTCTTCTGTATCTCTTCTTGTTCTTCTTGTTCTGCTAGTTCTTCTTGTTCTTCTTGTAGTTTCTACATCTCCTTCTTCTTATTATTCATCTTCCTCTCTTTCTTCAGCATTTTTTGCTTTTTCAATTACTTCTTCGTTTTCTGGTACTTCTGTTTCTTCTTCAGCTTATTCTTTGTCATTTCTGCTTTTTCGGATTATGCTTCTGTAATTTCTAATTTTGGTTTATTCTTCTGTTATTTCTACTTATTCAGCTTATTCTTACGTTATTTCTGCCTTTTCCTCTTATTCTTCTGTTCATCCTTCTTGTTCTTCTAGTTCTTATGTTCTTCTTGTACTTCTATATCTCCTTTTTATTCTTCTTCATCTTCCTCTGTTTCCTCTGCATTTTCAGCTTTTACAATTACTACTTCGTTTTCTGCTTCTTCTGTTTCTTCCTCAGATTATTCTTCTGTTATTTCTACCTTTGTGGCTTATTCTTCTGTTATTTCTACTTTTTCAGCTTATTCTGCTTTTTCTCCTTTTTCGTCTTATTCTTCTGTTTCTCGTTCTTGTTTTTCTTGTTCTTCTAGTTCTTCTTGTTCTTTTGTAGTTCTACATCGCCTTCTTCTTCTTCAACTTCTTCTGTCTCTTCTGCATTTTCTGCTTGTTCAATTACTTCTTCGTTTTCTGGTTCTTCTTTTTCTTCTTCAGCTTATTCCTCTGTCATTTCTGCCTTTTCGGCTTATGCTTCTGTTATTTCTACCTTTTTGGCTTATTCTTCTGTTATTTGTGCTTTTTCGTCTTTTTCTTCTGTTTCTACTTCTTTTTCGTCTGTTTCTTCTAGTTCTTCTTGTTCTTCTTGAAGTTCTACTTCTTCATCTTCTTCTGTTCATCTTCATAGGTTATGCATTTTCTGCTTTTTCAATTACTTCTTCGTTTTCTGCTTCTTCTGTTTCTTCTTCAGCTTATTATTCTGTCATTTCTGCCTTTTTGGCTTATGCTTCTGTTATTTCTACTTTTTGCTTATTTCTTCTGTTATTTCTACTTATTCAGCTTATTCTTCTCTTATTTCTGCTTTTTCATCTTATTCTTCTGTTTCTCCTTCTTGTTCTTCTAATTCTTCTAGTTCTTCTTGTTGTTCTACATCTCCTTCTTCTTCATCTTCCTTTGTTTCTTCTGCATTTCTGCTTTTTCAATTACTCCTTCGTTTTCTGCTGCTCTTCTGTTTCTTCTGCAGATTATCCTTCTGTCGTTTCTGTCTTTTCGGGTTTGTTTCTGTTATTTCTACCTTTTTGGCTTATTCTTCTGTTATTTCTACTTTTTCAGGTTATTCTTCTGTTATTTCTGATTTTTCTGTCTTATTCTTCTGTTTCTTCTTCTTGTTCTTCTTGTTCTTTCATTCTTCTTCTTCTTCTTTTTGTTGTACATCTCCTTCTTCTTCTTCTTCATCTTTTTTTGTTTCTTCTTCATTTTCTGCTTTTCCAATTACTTCTTCTTTTTCTGCTTCTTCCGTTTCTTCTTCAGCTTATTCTTCTGTCATTTCTGCCTTTTCGTCTTATGCTTCTGTTATTTCTACCTTTTTGGCTTATTCTTCTCTTATTTCTGCTTTTCGTCTTATTCTTCTGTTTCTACTTCTTTTCCTTCTAGTTCTTCTTTTTCTTCTTGCAGTTCTACATCTCCTTCTTCTCTTCCTCATCTTCATTGTTCTGCATTTTCTGCTTTTTCAATTATTTATGCTTCTTCTACTTCTTATTCAGCTTATTCTATTATTTCTGCTTTTTCGTCTTATTCTTCTGTTTCTCCTTCTTGTTCTTCTAGTTCTTGTAGTTCTTCTTGTTCTTCTTGTAGTTCTACATCTCCTACTATTTCATCTTCCTCTGTTTCCCCTGCATTTTCTGCTTTTTCAATTACTTCCTCTTTTTCTGCTTCTTCTGCTTCTTCTTCAGCTTATTCTGTTATTTCTGCTTTTTCGGGTTATTCTTCTGTTATCTCTGCTCTTTCAGCTTATTCTTCTTTCTGCTTTTTCCTATTATACTTATGTTTCTTCTTCTTGTTCTTCTTGTGTTTCTAGTTCTTCTTGTTCTACTCGTAGTTCTACATCTCCTTCTTCTTCTTCATCTTCTTCTGTTTCTTCTACATTTTTTGCTTTTTCATGTACTTCTTCTGCTTCTTTTTCAGCTTATTCTTCTTTTATTTCTGCTCTTTCGGCTTATTCTTCTGTTATTTCTGCTTTTTCGGCGTATTCTGTTATCTCTGCTTTTTCTCTTATTCTTCTATTTCTACTTCTTGTTCTTCTTGATCGTTTAGTTCTTCTTGTTCTTCTTTTAGTTCTACATCTCCTTCTTCTTCATCTTCTTCTGTTTCTTCTGCAATTTTTGCTTTTTCAATTACTTCCACTTCTTTTGCTTTTTCTGCTTCTTCCTCAGCTGAATCTTCTGTTATTTCTGCTTTTTGGCTTATTCTTCTGTTATTTCTGCTATTTCGTCTTATTTTTCTGTTATTTCTGCTTTTTCCTCTTATTCTTCTCCTTCTACTTCTTGTTCTTTATGTTCTTCTAGTTATTCATGTTCTTCTGTAGTTCTACATCACCCTCCTCTTCTTCTTCATCTTCTTCTGTTTCTTCTGCACATTTGTTTTTTCAATTACTTCTTCTTCTGCTTTCTGCTTCTTCAGCTGATTCTTCTGATTCTTCTGTTATTTCTGCTTTTTCGGCTTATGCTTCTGTAATTTCTAATTTTTGGTTTATTCTTCTGTTATTTCTACTTATTCAGCTTATTCTTACGTTATTTCTGCCTTTTCCTCTTATTCTTCTGTTCATCCTTCTTGTTCTTCTAGTTCTTATGTTCTTCTTGTACTTCTATATCTCCTTTTTATTCTTCTTCATCTTCCTCTGTTTCCTCTGCATTTTCAGCTTTTACAATTACTACTTCGTTTTCTGCTTCTTCTGTTTCTTCTTCAGATTATTCTTCTGTTATTTCTACCTTTTTGGCTTATTCTTCTGTTATTTCCACTTATTCAGCTTATTCTTCTCTTATTTCTGCTTTTTCGTCTTATTCTTCTGTTTCTCCTTCTTATTGTACTTGTCTTCTATTTCTTTTTGTTCTTCTTGTAGTTCTACTTCTCCTTCTTCTTCTCTTCTCCATTTTCCTCTGTTTCTTCTGCGTTTACTGCTTTTTCAATTACTTTCGTTTTCTGCTTCTTCTGTTTCTTCTTCAGCTTATTCTTCTGTCATTATTGCCTTATTGGCTTATGCTTCTGTAATTTATAACTTTTGGCTTATTCTTCAGTTATTTCTACTTTTTCAGCTCATTCTTATGTTATTTCTGGTTTTTCATCTTATTCTTCTTTTCTCCTTCTTCTTGTTCTTCTAGTTCTTCATTTACTTCTACATCTCCTTCTTCTTCTTCTTCTTCATCTAACTCTCTTTTTTTGCATTTTCTGCTTTTTCAATTATCTCTTCGTTTTCTGCTTCTTCTGTTTCTACTTAAGATTATTCTTCTGTCATATCTGCCGTTTCTGCTTATGCTTCTGTTATTTGTACCTTTTTGGCTTATTCTTCTGTTATTTCTGCTTTTCGTCTTTTTCTTCTGTTTCTACTTCTTCTTGTTCTTCTAGTTCTTCTTGTAGTTCTACATCTCTTTCTTCTTCATTTTCTGTTCTGCATTTTCTGCTTTTGCATTTACTTATGCTTCTTCTGCTTCTTATTCATCTTATTCTTCTATTATTTCTGCTTTTTCGACTTATTCTTCTGTTTCTCTTCTTGTTCTTCTTTTTCTGCTAGTTCTTCTTGTTCTTCTTGTAGTTCTACATCTCCTTCTTCTTATTATTCATCTTCCTCTCTTTCTCAGCATTTTTTGCTTTTTCAATTACTTCTTCGTTTTCTGTACTTCTGTTTCTTCTTCAGCTTATTCTTTTGTCATTTCTGCTTTTTCGGATTATGCTTCTGTAATTTCTAATTTTTGGTTTATTCTTCTGTTATTTCTACTTATTCAGCTTATTCTTACCTTATTTCTGCCTTTTCCTCTTATTCTTCTGTTCATCCTTCTTGTTCTTCTAGTTCTTATGTTCTTCTTGTACTTCTATATCTCCTTTTTATCTTCTTCATCTTCCTCTGTTTCCTCTGCATTTTCAGCTTTTACAATTACTACTTCGTTTTCTGCTTCTTCTGTTTCTTCCTCAGATTATTCTTCTGTTATTTCTACCTTTGTGGCTTATTCTTCTGTTATTTCTACTTTTTCAGCTTATTCTGCTTTTTCTCCTTTTTCGTCTTATTCTTCTGTTTCTCGTTCTTGTTTTTCTTGTTCTTCTAGTTCTTCTTGTTCTTTTTGTAGTTCTACATCGCCTTCTTCTTCTTCAACTTCTTCTGTCTCTTCTGCATTTTCTGCTTGTTCAATTACTTCTTCGTTTTCTGGTTCTTCTTTTTCTTCTTCAGCTTATTCCTCTGTCATTTCTGCCTTTTCGGCTTATGCTTCTGTTATTTCTACCTTTTTGGCTTATTCTTCTGTTATTTGTGCTTTTTCGTTCTTTTTCTTCTGTTTCTACTTCTTTTTCGTCTTGTTCTTCTAGTTCTTCTTGTTCTTCTTGAAGTTCTACTTCTCCTTCATCTTCTTCTGTTCATCTTCATAGGTTATGCATTTTCTGCTTTTTCAATTACTTCTTCGTTTTCTGCTTCTTCTGTTTCTTCTTCAGCTTATTATTCTGTCATTTCTGCCTTTTTGGCTTATGCTTCTGTTATTTCTACTTTTTGGCTTATTTCTTCTGTTATTTCTACTTATTCAGCTTATTCTTCTCTTATTTCTGCTTTTTCATCTTATTCTTCTGTTTCTTCTTCTTGTTCTTCTTGTTCTTCTTGTTCTTCTAATTCTTCTAGTTCTTCTTGTTGTTCTACATCTCCTTCTTCTTCATCTTCCTTTGTTTCTTCTGCATTTTCTGCTTTTTCAATTAGTCCTTCGTTTTCTGCTGCTTCTGTTTCTTCTGCAGATTATCCTTCTGTCGTTTCTGT
The DNA here is from genome assembly GCF_964194135.1 of Talpa europaea. Lineage (NCBI taxonomy): Eukaryota > Metazoa > Chordata > Mammalia > Eulipotyphla > Talpidae > Talpa > Talpa europaea. Next base: position 172,632 of record NW_028168037.1, on the reverse strand, counting down.
CTTTTCGGGTTTTGTTTCTGTTATTTCTACCTTTTTGGCTTATTCTTCTGTTATTTCTACTTTTTTCAGGTTATTCTTCTGTTATTTCTGATTTTTCGTCTTATTCTTCTGTTTCTTCTTCTTGTTCTTATTGTTCTTTCATTCTTCTTCTTCTTTTTGTTGTACATCTCCTTCTTCTTCTTCTTCATCTTTTTTTGTTTCTTCTTCATTTTCTGCTTTTCCAATTACTTCTTCTTTTTCTGCTTCTTCCGTTTCTTCTTCAGCTTATTCTTCTGTCATTTCTGCCTTTTCGTCTTATGCTTCTGTTATTTCTACCTTTTTGGCTTATTCTTCTCTTATTTCTGCTTTTTCGTCTTATTCTTCTGTTTCTTCTTCTTTTCCTTCTAGTTCTTCTTTTTCTTCTTGCAGTTCTACATCTCCTTCTTCTCTTCCTCATCTTCATTGTTCTGCATTTTCTGCTTTTTCAATTATATATGCTTCTTCTACTTCTTATTCAGCTTATTCTATTATTTCTGCTTTTTCTTCTTATTCTTCTGTTTCTCCTTCTTGTTCTTCTAGTTCTTCTAGTTCTTCTTGTTCTTCTTGTAGTTCTACATCTCCTACTATTTCATCTTCCTCTGTTTCCCCTGCATTTTCTGCTTTTTCAATTACTTCCTCTTTTTCTGCTTCTTCTGCTTCTTCTTCAGCTTATTCTGTTATTTCTGCTTTTTCGGGTTATTCTTCTGTTATCTCTGCTCTTTCAGCTTATTCTTCTTTCTGCTTTTTCCTATTATACTTATGTTTCTTCTTCTTGTTCTTCTTGTGTTTCTAGTTCTTCTTGTTCTACTCGTAGTTCTACATCTCCTTCTTCTTCTTCATCTTCTTCTGTTTCTTCTACATTTTTTGCTTTTTCATGTACTTCTTCTGCTTCTTTTTCAGCTTATTCTTCTTTTATTTCTGCTCTTTCGCTTTATTCTTCTGTTATTTCTGCTTTTTCGGCGTATTCTGTTATCTCTGCTTTTTCCTCTTATTCTTCTATTTCTACTTCTTGTTCTTCTTGATCTTTTAGTTCTTCTTGTTCTTCTTTTAGTTCTACATCTCCTTCTTCTTCATCTTCTTCTGTTTCTTCTGCAATTTTTGCTTTTTCAATTACTTCCACTTCTTTTGCTTTTTCTGCTTCTTCCTCAGCTGAATCTTCTGTTATTTCTGCTTTTTGGCTTATTCTTCTGTTATTTCTGCTATTTCGTCTTATTTTTCTGTTATTTCTGCTTTTTCCTCTTATTCTTCTCCTTCTACTTCTTGTTCTTTATGTTCTTCTAGTTATTCATGTTCTTCTGTAGTTCTACATCACCCTCCTCTTCTTCTTCATCTTCTTCTGTTTCTTCTGCACATTTGTTTTTTCAATTACTTCTTCTTCTGCCTTCTGCTTCTTCAGCTGATTCTTCTGATTCTTCTGTTATTTCTGCTTTTTCGGCTTATGCTTCTGTAATTTCTAATTTTTGGTTTATTCTTCTGTTATTTCTACTTATTCAGCTTATTCTTACGTTATTTCTGCCTTTTCCTCTTATTCTTCTGTTCATCCTTCTTGTTCTTCTAGTTCTTATGTTCTTCTTGTACTTCTATATCTCCTTTTTATTCTTCTTCATCTTCCTCTGTTTCCTCTGCATTTTCAGCTTTTACAATTACTACTTCGTTTTCTGCTTCTTCTGTTTCTTCTTCAGATTATTCTTCTGTTATTTCTACCTTTTTGGCTTATTCTTCTGTTATTTCCACTTATTCAGCTTATTCTTCTCTTATTTCTGCTTTTTCGTCTTATTCTTCTGTTTCTCCTTCTTATTGTACTTGTTCTTCTATTTCTTTTTGTTCTTCTGGTAGTTCTACTTCTCCTTCTTCTTCTCTTCTCCATCTTCCTCTGTTTCTTCTGCATTTACTGCTTTTTCAATTACTTTTCTTTTCTGCTTCTTCTGTTTCTTCTTCAGCTTATTCTTCTGTCATTATTGCCTTATTGGCTTATGCTTCTGTAATTTATAACTTTTGGCTTATTCTTCAGTTATTTCTACTTTTTCAGCTCATTCTTATGTTATTTCTGGTTTTTCATCTTATTCTTCTTTTCTCCTTCTTCTTGTTCTTCTAGTTCTTCATTTACTTCTACATCTCCTTCTTCTTCTTCTTCTTCATCTAACTCTCTTTTTTTGCATTTTCTGCTTTTTCAATTATCTCTTCGTTTTCTGCTTCTTCTGTTTCTACTTAAGATTATTCTTCTGTCATACCTGCCGTTTCTGCTTATGCTTCTGTTATTTGTACCTTTTTGGCTTATTCTTCTGTTATTTCTGCTTTTTCGTCTTTTTCTTGTTTCTACTTCTTCTTGTTCTTCTAGTTCTTCTTGTAGTTCTACATCTCTTTCTTCTTCATTTTCTGTTCTGCATTTTCTGCTTTTGCATTTACTTATGCTTCTTCTGCTTCTTATTCATCTTATTCTTCTATTATTTCTGCTTTTTCGACTTATTCTTCTGTTTCTCTTCTTGTTCTTCTTGTTCTGCTAGTTCTTCTTGTTCTTCTTGTAGTTCTACATCTCCTTCTTCTTATTATTCATCTTCCTCTCTTTCTTCAGCATTTTTTGCTTTTTCAATTACTTCTTCGTTTTCTGGTACTTCTGTTTCTTCTTCAGCTTATTCTTTTGTCATTTCTGCTTTTTCGGATTATGCTTCTGTAATTTCTAATTTTTGGTTTATTCTTCTGTTATTTCTACTTATTCAGCTTATTCTTACCTTATTTCTGCCTTTTCCTCTTATTCTTCTGTTCATCCTTCTTGTTCTTCTAGTTCTTATGTTCTTCTTGTACTTCTATATCTCCTTTTTATTCTTCTTCATCTTCCTCTGTTTCCTCTGCATTTTCAGCTTTTACAATTACTACTTCGTTTTCTGCTTCTTCTGTTTCTTCCTCAGATTATTCTTCTGTTATTTCTACCTTTGTGGCTTATTCTTCTGTTATTTCTACTTTTTCAGCTTATTCTGCTTTTTCTCCTTTTTCGTCTTATTCTTCTGTTTCTCGTTCTTGTTTTTCTTGTTCTTCTAGTTCTTCTTGTTCTTTTTGTAGTTCTACATCGCCTTCTTCTTCTTCAACTTCTTCTGTCTCTTCTGCATTTTCTGCTTGTTCAATTACTTCTTCGTTTTCTGGTTCTTCTTTTTCTTCTTCAGCTTATTCCTCTGTCATTTCTGCCTTTTCGGCTTATGCTTCTGTTATTTCTACCTTTTTGGCTTATTCTTCTGTTATTTGTGCTTTTTCGTCTTTTTCTTCTGTTTCTACTTCTTTTTCGTCTTGTTCTTCTAGTTCTTCTTGTTCTTCTTGAAGTTCTACTTCTCCTTCATCTTCTTCTGTTCATCTTCATAGGTTATGCATTTTCTGCTTTTTCAATTACTTCTTCGTTTTCTGCTTCTTCTGTTTCTTCTTCAGCTTATTATTCTGTCATTTCTGCCTTTTTGGCTTATGCTTCTGTTATTTCTACTTTTTGGCTTATTTCTTCTGTTATTTCTACTTATTCAGCTTATTCTTCTCTTATTTCTGCTTTTTCATCTTATTCTTCTGTTTCTTCTTCTTGTTCTTCTTGTTCTTCTTGTTCTTCTAATTCTTCTAGTTCTTCTTGTTGTTCTACATCTCCTTCTTCTTCATCTTCCTTTGTTTCTTCTGCATTTTCTGCTTTTTCAATTAGTCCTTCGTTTTCTGCTGCTTCTGTTTCTTCTGCAGATTATCCTTCTGTCGTTTCTGTCTTTTCGGGTTTTGTTTCTGTTATTTCTACCTTTTTGGCTTATTCTTCTGTTATTTCTACTTTTTCAGGTTATTCTTCTGTTATTTCTGATTTTTCGTCTTATTCTTCTGTTTCTTCTTCTTGTTCTTATTGTTCTTTCATTCTTCTTCTTCTTTTTGTTGTACATCTCCTTCTTCTTCTTCTTCATCTTTTTTTGTTTCTTCTTCATTTTCTGCTTTTCCAATTACTTCTTCTTTTTCTGCTTCTTCCGTTTCTTCTTCAGCTTATTCTTCTGTCATTTCTGCCTTTTCGTCTTATGCTTCTGTTATTTCTACCTTTTTGGCTTATTCTTCTCTTATTTCTGCTTTTTCGTCTTATTCTTCTGTTTCTTCTTCTTTTCCTTCTAGTTCTTCTTTTTCTTCTTGCAGTTCTACATCTCCTTCTTCTCTTCCTCATCTTCATTGTTCTGCATTTTCTGCTTTTTCAATTATATATGCTTCTTCTACTTCTTATTCAGCTTATTCTATTATTTCTGCTTTTTCTTCTTATTCTTCTGTTTCTCCTTCTTGTTCTTCTAGTTCTTCTAGTTCTTCTTGTTCTTCTTGTAGTTCTACATCTCCTACTATTTCATCTTCCTCTGTTTCCCCTGCATTTTCTGCTTTTTCAATTACTTCCTCTTTTTCTGCTTCTTCTGCTTCTTCTTCAGCTTATTCTGTTATTTCTGCTTTTTCGGGTTATTCTTCTGTTATCTCTGCTCTTTCAGCTTATTCTTCTTTCTGCTTTTTCCTATTATACTTATGTTTCTTCTTCTTGTTCTTCTTGTGTTTCTAGTTCTTCTTGTTCTACTCGTAGTTCTACATCTCCTTCTTCTTCTTCATCTTCTTCTGTTTCTTCTACATTTTTTGCTTTTTCATGTACTTCTTCTGCTTCTTTTTCAGCTTATTCTTCTTTTATTTCTGCTCTTTCGGCTTATTCTTCTGTTATTTCTGCTTTTTCGGCGTATTCTGTTATCTCTGCTTTTTCCTCTTATTCTTCTATTTCTACTTCTTGTTCTTCTTGATCTTTTAGTTCTTCTTGTTCTTCTTTTAGTTCTACATCTCCTTCTTCTTCATCTTCTTCTGTTTCTTCTGCAATTTTTGCTTTTTCAATTACTTCCACTTCTTTTGCTTTTTCTGCTTCTTCCTCAGCTGAATCTTCTGTTATTTCTGCTTTTTGGCTTATTCTTCTGTTATTTCTGCTATTTCGTCTTATTTTTCTGTTATTTCTGCTTTTTCCTCTTATTCTTCTCCTTCTACTTCTTGTTCTTTATGTTCTTCTAGTTATTCATGTTCTTCTGTAGTTCTACATCACCCTCCTCTTCTTCTTCATCTTCTTCTGTTTCTTCTGCACATTTGTTTTTTCAATTACTTCTTCTTCTGCCTTCTGCTTCTTCAGCTGATTCTTCTGATTCTTCTGTTATTTCTGCTTTTTCGGCTTATGCTTCTGTAATTTCTAATTTTTGGTTTATTCTTCTGTTATTTCTACTTATTCAGCTTATTCTTACGTTATTTCTGCCTTTTCCTCTTATTCTTCTGTTCATCCTTCTTGTTCTTCTAGTTCTTATGTTCTTCTTGTACTTCTATATCTCCTTTTTATTCTTCTTCATCTTCCTCTGTTTCCTCTGCATTTTCAGCTTTTACAATTACTACTTCGTTTTCTGCTTCTTCTGTTTCTTCTTCAGATTATTCTTCTGTTATTTCTACCTTTTTGGCTTATTCTTCTGTTATTTCCACTTATTCAGCTTATTCTTCTCTTATTTCTGCTTTTTCGTCTTATTCTTCTGTTTCTCCTTCTTATTGTACTTGTTCTTCTATTTCTTTTTGTTCTTCTGGTAGTTCTACTTCTCCTTCTTCTTCTCTTCTCCATCTTCCTCTGTTTCTTCTGCATTTACTGCTTTTTCAATTACTTTTCTTTTCTGCTTCTTCTGTTTCTTCTTCAGCTTATTCTTCTGTCATTATTGCCTTATTGGCTTATGCTTCTGTAATTTATAACTTTTGGCTTATTCTTCAGTTATTTCTACTTTTTCAGCTCATTCTTATGTTATTTCTGGTTTTTCATCTTATTCTTCTTTTCTCCTTCTTCTTGTTCTTCTAGTTCTTCATTTACTTCTACATCTCCTTCTTCTTCTTCTTCTTCATCTAACTCTCTTTTTTTGCATTTTCTGCTTTTTCAATTATCTCTTCGTTTTCTGCTTCTTCTGTTTCTACTTAAGATTATTCTTCTGTCATACCTGCCGTTTCTGCTTATGCTTCTGTTATTTGTACCTTTTTGGCTTATTCTTCTGTTATTTCTGCTTTTTCGTCTTTTTCTTGTTTCTACTTCTTCTTGTTCTTCTAGTTCTTCTTGTAGTTCTACATCTCTTTCTTCTTCATTTTCTGTTCTGCATTTTCTGCTTTTGCATTTACTTATGCTTCTTCTGCTTCTTATTCATCTTATTCTTCTATTATTTCTGCTTTTTCGACTTATTCTTCTGTTTCTCTTCTTGTTCTTCTTGTTCTGCTAGTTCTTCTTGTTCTTCTTGTAGTTCTACATCTCCTTCTTCTTATTATTCATCTTCCTCTCTTTCTTCAGCATTTTTTGCTTTTTCAATTACTTCTTCGTTTTCTGGTACTTCTGTTTCTTCTTCAGCTTATTCTTTTGTCATTTCTGCTTTTTCGGATTATGCTTCTGTAATTTCTAATTTTTGGTTTATTCTTCTGTTATTTCTACTTATTCAGCTTATTCTTACCTTATTTCTGCCTTTTCCTCTTATTCTTCTGTTCATCCTTCTTGTTCTTCTAGTTCTTATGTTCTTCTTGTACTTCTATATCTCCTTTTTATTCTTCTTCATCTTCCTCTGTTTCCTCTGCATTTTCAGCTTTTACAATTACTACTTCGTTTTCTGCTTCTTCTGTTTCTTCCTCAGATTATTCTTCTGTTATTTCTACCTTTGTGGCTTATTCTTCTGTTATTTCTACTTTTTCAGCTTATTCTGCTTTTTCTCCTTTTTCGTCTTATTCTTCTGTTTCTCGTTCTTGTTTTTCTTGTTCTTCTAGTTCTTCTTGTTCTTTTTGTAGTTCTACATCGCCTTCTTCTTCTTCAACTTCTTCTGTCTCTTCTGCATTTTCTGCTTGTTCAATTACTTCTTCGTTTTCTGGTTCTTCTTTTTCTTCTTCAGCTTATTCCTCTGTCATTTCTGCCTTTTCGGCTTATGCTTCTGTTATTTCTACCTTTTTGGCTTATTCTTCTGTTATTTGTGCTTTTTCGTCTTTTTCTTCTGTTTCTACTTCTTTTTCGTCTTGTTCTTCTAGTTCTTCTTGTTCTTCTTGAAGTTCTACTTCTCCTTCATCTTCTTCTGTTCATCTTCATAGGTTATGCATTTTCTGCTTTTTCAATTACTTCTTCGTTTTCTGCTTCTTCTGTTTCTTCTTCAGCTTATTATTCTGTCATTTCTGCCTTTTTGGCTTATGCTTCTGTTATTTCTACTTTTTGGCTTATTTCTTCTGTTATTTCTACTTATTCAGCTTATTCTTCTCTTATTTCTGCTTTTTCATCTTATTCTTCTGTTTCTTCTTCTTGTTCTTCTTGTTCTTCTTGTTCTTCTAATTCTTCTAGTTCTTCTTGTTGTTCTACATCTCCTTCTTCTTCATCTTCCTTTGTTTCTTCTGCATTTTCTGCTTTTTCAATTACTCCTTCGTTTTCTGCTGCTTCTGTTTCTTCTGCAGATTATACTTCTGTCGTTTCTGTCTTTTCGGGTTTTGTTTCTGTTATTTCTACCTTTTTGGCTTATTCTTCTGTTATTTCTACTTTTTCAGGTTATTCTTCTGTTATTTCTGATTTTTCGTCTTATTCTTCTGTTTCTTCTTCTTGTTCTTATTGTTCTTTCATTCTTCTTCTTCTTCTTTTTGTTGTACATCTCCTTCTTCTTCTTCTTCATCTTTTTTTGTTTCTTCTTCATTTTCTGCTTTTCCAATTACTTCTTCTTTTTCTGCTTCTTCCGTTTCTTCTTCAGCTTATTCTTCTGTCATTTCTGCCTTTTCGTCTTATGCTTCTGTTATTTCTACCTTTTTGGCTTATTCTTCTCTTATTTCTGCTTTTTCGTCTTATTCTTCTGTTTCTACTTCTTTTCCTTCTAGTTCTTCTTTTTCTTCTTGCAGTTCTACATCTCCTTCTTCTCTTCCTCATCTTCATTGTTCTGCATTTTCTGCTTTTTCAATTATTTATGCTTCTTCTACTTCTTATTCAGCTTATTCTATTATTTCTGCTTTTTCGTCTTATTCTTCTGTTTCTCCTTCTTGTTCTTCTAGTTCTTGTAGTTCTTCTTGTTCTTCTTGTAGTTCTACATCTCCTACTATTTCATCTTCCTCTGTTTCCCCTGCATTTTCTGCTTTTTCAATTACTTCCTCTTTTTCTGCTTCTTCTGCTTCTTCTTCAGCTTATTCTGTTATTTCTGCTTTTTCGGGTTATTCTTCTGTTATCTCTGCTCTTTCAGCTTATTCTTCTTTCTGCTTTTTCCTATTATACTTATGTTTCTTCTTCTTGTTCTTCTTGTGTTTCTAGTTCTTCTTGTTCTACTCGTAGTTCTACATCTCCTTCTTCTTCTTCATCTTCTTCTGTTTCTTCTACATTTTTTGCTTTTTCATGTACTTCTTCTGCTTCTTTTTCAGCTTATTCTTCTTTTATTTCTGCTCTTTCGGCTTATTCTTCTGTTATTTCTGCTTTTTCGGCGTATTCTGTTATCTCTGCTTTTTCCTCTTATTCTTCTATTTCTACTTCTTGTTCTTCTTGATCTTTTAGTTCTTCTTGTTCTTCTTTTAGTTCTACATCTCCTTCTTCTTCATCTTCTTCTGTTTCTTCTGCAATTTTTGCTTTTTCAATTACTTCCACTTCTTTTGCTTTTTCTGCTTCTTCCTCAGCTGAATCTTCTGTTATTTCTGCTTTTTGGCTTATTCTTCTGTTATTTCTGCTATTTCGTCTTATTTTTCTGTTATTTCTGCTTTTTCCTCTTATTCTTCTCCTTCTACTTCTTGTTCTTTATGTTCTTCTAGTTATTCATGTTCTTCTGTAGTTCTACATCACCCTCCTCTTCTTCTTCATCTTCTTCTGTTTCTTCTGCACATTTGTTTTTTCAATTACTTCTTCTTCTGCTTTCTGCTTCTTCAGCTGATTCTTCTGATTCTTCTGTTATTTCTGCTTTTTCGGCTTATGCTTCTGTAATTTCTAATTTTTGGTTTATTCTTCTGTTATTTCTACTTATTCAGCTTATTCTTACGTTATTTCTGCCTTTTCCTCTTATTCTTCTGTTCATCCTTCTTGTTCTTCTAGTTCTTATGTTCTTCTTGTACTTCTATATCTCCTTTTTATTCTTCTTCATCTTCCTCTGTTTCCTCTGCATTTTCAGCTTTTACAATTACTACTTCGTTTTCTGCTTCTTCTGTTTCTTCTTCAGATTATTCTTCTGTTATTTCTACCTTTTTGGCTTATTCTTCTGTTATTTCCACTTATTCAGCTTATTCTTCTCTTATTTCTGCTTTTTCGTCTTATTCTTCTGTTTCTCCTTCTTATTGTACTTGTTCTTCTATTTCTTTTTGTTCTTCTTGTAGTTCTACTTCTCCTTCTTCTTCTCTTCTCCATCTTCCTCTGTTTCTTCTGCGTTTACTGCTTTTTCAATTACTTTCCTTTTCTGCTTCTTCTGTTTCTTCTTCAGCTTATTCTTCTGTCATTATTGCCTTATTGGCTTATGCTTCTGTAATTTATAACTTTTGGCTTATTCTTCAGTTATTTCTACTTTTTCAGCTCATTCTTATGTTATTTCTGGTTTTTCATCTTATTCTTCTTTTCTCCTTCTTCTTGTTCTTCTAGTTCTTCATTTACTTCTACATCTCCTTCTTCTTCTTCTTCTTCATCTAACTCTCTTTTTTTGCATTTTCTGCTTTTTCAATTATGTGTTCGTTTTCTGCTTCTTCTGTTTCTACTTAAGATTATTCTTCTGTCATATCTGCCGTTTCTGCTTATGCTTCTGTTATTTGTACCTTTTTGGCTTATTCTTCTGTTATTTCTGCTTTTTCGTCTTTTTCTTCTGTTTCTACTTCTTCTTGTTCTTCTAGTTCTTCTTGTAGTTCTACATCTCTTTCTTCTTCATTTTCTGTTCTGCATTTTCTGCTTTTGCATTTACTTATGCTTCTTCTGCTTCTTATTCATCTTATTCTTCTATTATTTCTGCTTTTTCGACTTATTCTTCTGTTTCTCTTCTTGTTCTTCTTGTTCTGCTAGTTCTTCTTGTTCTTCTTGTAGTTCTACATCTCCTTCTTCTTATTATTCATCTTCCTCTCTTTCTTCAGCATTTTTTGCTTTTTCAATTACTTCTTCGTTTTCTGGTACTTCTGTTTCTTCTTCAGCTTATTCTTTTGTCATTTCTGCTTTTTCGGATTATGCTTCTGTAATTTCTAATTTTTGGTTTATTCTTCTGTTATTTCTACTTATTCAGCTTATTCTTACCTTATTTCTGCCTTTTCCTCTTATTCTTCTGTTCATCCTTCTTGTTCTTCTAGTTCTTATGTTCTTCTTGTACTTCTATATCTCCTTTTTATTCTTCTTCATCTTCCTCTGTTTCCTCTGCATTTTCAGCTTTTACAATTACTACTTCGTTTTCTGCTTCTTCTGTTTCTTCCTCAGATTATTCTTCTGTTATTTCTACCTTTGTGGCTTATTCTTCTGTTATTTCTACTTTTTCAGCTTATTCTGCTTTTTCTCCTTTTTCGTCTTATTCTTCTGTTTCTCGTTCTTGTTTTTCTTGTTCTTCTAGTTCTTCTTGTTCTTTTTGTAGTTCTACATCGCCTTCTTCTTCTTCAACTTCTTCTGTCTCTTCTGCATTTTCTGCTTGTTCAATTACTTCTTCGTTTTCTGGTTCTTCTTTTTCTTCTTCAGCTTATTCCTCTGTCATTTCTGCCTTTTCGGCTTATGCTTCTGTTATTTCTACCTTTTTGGCTTATTCTTCTGTTATTTGTGCTTTTTCGTCTTTTTCTTCTGTTTCTACTTCTTTTTCGTCTTGTTCTTCTAGTTCTTCTTGTTCTTCTTGAAGTTCTACTTCTCCTTCATCTTCTTCTGTTCATCTTCATAGGTTATGCATTTTCTGCTTTTTCAATTACTTCTTCGTTTTCTGCTTCTTCTGTTTCTTCTTCAGCTTATTATTCTGTCATTTCTGCCTTTTTGGCTTATGCTTCTGTTATTTCTACTTTTTGGCTTATTTCTTCTGTTATTTCTACTTATTCAGCTTATTCTTCTCTTATTTCTGCTTTTTCATCTTATTCTTCTGTTTCTTCTTCTTGTTCTTCTTGTTCTTCTTGTTCTTCTAATTCTTCTAGTTCTTCTTGTTGTTCTACATCTCCTTCTTCTTCATCTTCCTTTGTTTCTTCTGCATTTTCTGCTTTTTCAATTAGTCCTTCGTTTTCTGCTGCTTCTGTTTCTTCTGCAGATTATCCTTCTGTCGTTTCTGTCTTTTCGGGTTTTGTTTCTGTTATTTCTACCTTTTTGGCTTATTCTTCTGTTATTTCTACTTTTTCAGGTTATTCTTCTGTTATTTCTGATTTTTCGTCTTATTCTTCTGTTTCTTCTTCTTGTTCTTATTGTTCTTTCATTCTTCTTCTTCTTTTTGTTGTACATCTCCTTCTTCTTCTTCTTCATCTTTTTTTGTTTCTTCTTCATTTTCTGCTTTTCCAATTACTTCTTCTTTTTCTGCTTCTTCCGTTTCTTCTTCAGCTTATTCTTCTGTCATTTCTGCCTTTTCGTCTTATGCTTCTGTTATTTCTACCTTTTTGGCTTATTCTTCTCTTATTTCTGCTTTTTCGTCTTATTCTTCTGTTTCTTCTTTTCCTTCTAGTTCTTCTTTTTCTTCTTGCAGTTCTACATCTCCTTCTTCTCTTCCTCATCTTCATTGTTCTGCATTTTCTGCTTTTTCAATTATATATGCTTCTTCTACTTCTTATTCAGCTTATTCTATTATTTCTGCTTTTTCGTCTTATTCTTCTGTTTCTCCTTCTTGTTCTTCTAGTTCTTCTAGTTCTTCTTGTTCTTCTTGTAGTTCTACATCTCCTACTATTTCATCTTCCTCTGTTTCCCCTGCATTTTCTGCTTTTTCAATTACTTCCTCTCTTTCTGCTTCTTCTGCTTCTTCTTCAGCTTATTCTGTTATTTCTGCTTTTTCGGGTTATTCTTCTGTTATCTCTGCTCTTTCAGCTTATTCTTCTTTCTGCTTTTTCCTATTATACTTATGTTTCTTCTTCTTGTTCTTCTTGTGTTTCTAGTTCTTCTTGTTCTACTCGTAGTTCTACATCTCCTTCTTCTTCTTCATCTTCTTCTGTTTCTTCTACATTTTTTGCTTTTTCATGTACTTCTTCTGCTTCTTTTTCAGCTTATTCTTCTTTTATTTCTGCTCTTTCGGCTTATTCTTCTGTTATTTCTGCTTTTTCGGCGTATTCTGTTATCTCTGCTTTTTCCTCTTATTCTTCTATTTCTACTTCTTGTTCTTCTTGATCTTTTAGTTCTTCTTGTTCTTCTTTTAGTTCTACATCTCCTTCTTCTTCATCTTCTTCTGTTTCTTCTGCAATTTTTGCTTTTTCAATTACTTCCACTTCTTTTGCTTTTTCTGCTTCTTCCTCAGCTGAATCTTCTGTTATTTCTGCTTTTTGGCTTATTCTTCTGTTATTTCTGCTATTTCGTCTTATTTTTCTGTTATTTCTGCTTTTTCCTCTTATTCTTCTCCTTCTACTTCTTGTTCTTTATGTTCTTCTAGTTATTCATGTTCTTCTGTAGTTCTACATCACCCTCCTCTTCTTCTTCATCTTCTTCTGTTTCTTCTGCACATTTGTTTTTTCAATTACTTCTTCTTCTGCTTTCTGCTTCTTCAGCTGATTCTTCTGATTCTTCTGTTATTTCTGCTTTTTCGGCTTATGCTTCTGTAATTTCTAATTTTTGGTTTATTCTTCTGTTATTTCTACTTATTCAGCTTATTCTTACGTTATTTCTGCCTTTTCCTCTTATTCTTCTGTTCATCCTTCTTGTTCTTCTAGTTCTTATGTTCTTCTTGTACTTCTATATCTCCTTTTTATTCTTCTTCATCTTCCTCTGTTTCCTCTGCATTTTCAGCTTTTACAATTACTACTTCGTTTTCTGCTTCTTCTGTTTCTTCTTCAGATTATTCTTCTGTTATTTCTACCTTTTTGGCTTATTCTTCTGTTATTTCCACTTATTCAGCTTATTCTTCTCTTATTTCTGCTTTTTCGTCTTATTCTTCTGTTTCTCCTTCTTATTGTACTTGTTCTTCTATTTCTTTTTGTTCTTCTGGTAGTTCTACTTCTCCTTCTTCTTCTCTTCTCCATCTTCCTCTGTTTCTTCTGCGTTTACTGCTTTTTCAATTACTTTCCTTTTCTGCTTCTTCTGTTTCTTCTTCAGCTTATTCTTCTGTCATTATTGCCTTATTGGCTTATGCTTCTGTAATTTATAACTTTTGGCTTATTCTTCAGTTATTTCTACTTTTTCAGCTCATTCTTATGTTATTTCTGGTTTTTCATCTTATTCTTCTTTTCTCCTTCTTCTTGTTCTTCTAGTTCTTCATTTACTTCTACATCTCCTTCTTCTTCTTCTTCTTCATCTAACTCTCTTTTTTTGCATTTTCTGCTTTTTCAATTATCTCTTCGTTTTCTGCTTCTTCTGTTTCTACTTAAGATTATTCTTCTGTCATATCTGCCGTTTCTGCTTATGCTTCTGTTATTTGTACCTTTTTGGCTTATTCTTCTGTTATTTCTGCTTTTTCGTCTTTTTCTTCTGTTTCTACTTCTTCCTGTTCTTCTAGTTCTTCTTGTAGTTCTACATCTCTTTCTTCTTCATTTTCTGTTCTGCATTTTCTGCTTTTGCATTTACTTATGCTTCTTCTGCTTCTTATTCATCTTATTCTTCTATTATTTCTGCTTTTTCGACTTATTCTTCTGTTTCTCTTCTTGTTCTTCTTGTTCTGCTAGTTCTTCTTGTTCTTCTTGTAGTTCTACATCTCCTTCTTCTTATTATTCATCTTCCTCTCTTTCTTCAGCATTTTTTGCTTTTTCAATTACTTCTTCGTTTTCTGGTACTTCTGTTTCTTCTTCAGCTTATTCTTTTGTCATTTCTGCTTTTTCGGATTATGCTTCTGTAATTTCTAATTTTTGGTTTATTCTTCTGTTATTTCTACTTATTCAGCTTATTCTTACGTTATTTCTGCCTTTTCCTCTTATTCTTCTGTTCATCCTTCTTGTTCTTCTAGTTCTTATGTTCTTCTTGTACTTCTATATCTCCTTTTTATTCTTCTTCATCTTCCTCTGTTTCCTCTGCATTTTCAGCTTTTACAATTACTACTTCGTTTTCTGCTTCTTCTGTTTCTTCCTCAGATTATTCTTCTGTGATTTCTACCTTTGTGGCTTATTCTTCTGTTATTTCTACTTTTTCAGCTTATTCTGCTTTTTCTCCTTTTTCGTCTTATTCTTCTGTTTCTCGTTCTTGTTTTTCTTGTTCTTCTAGTTCTTCTTGTTCTTTTTGTAGTTCTACATCGCCTTCTTCTTCTTCAACTTCTTCTGTCTCTTCTGCATTTTCTGCTTGTTCAATTACTTCTTCGTTTTCTGGTTCTTCTTTTTCTTCTTCAGCTTATTCCTCTGTCATTTCTGCCTTTTCGGCTTATGCTTCTGTTATTTCTACCTTTTTGGCTTATTCTTCTGTTATTTGTGCTTTTTCGTCTTTTTCTTCTGTTTCTACTTCTTTTTCTTCTTGTTCTTCTAGTTCTTCTTGTTCTTCTTGAAGTTCTACTTCTCCTTCATCTTCTTCTGTTCATCTTCATAGGTTATGCATTTTCTGCTTTTTCAATTACTTCTTCGTTTTCTGCTTCTTCTGTTTCTTCTTCAGCTTATTATTCTGTCATTTCTGCCTTTTTGGCTTATGCTTCTGTTATTTCTACTTTTTGGCTTATTTCTTCTGTTATTTCTACTTATTCAGCTTATTCTTCTCTTATTTCTGCTTTTTCATCTTATTCTTCTGTTTCTCCTTCTTGTTCTTCTTGTTCTTCTAATTCTTCTAGTTCTTCTTGTTGTTCTACATCTCCTTCTTCTTCATCTTCCTTTGTTTCTTCTGCATTTTCTGCTTTTTCAATTACTCCTTCGTTTTCTGCTGCTTCTGTTTCTTCTGCAGATTATCCTTCTGTCGTTTCTGTCTTTTCGGGTTTTGTTTCTGTTATTTCTACCTTTTTGGCTTATTCTTCTGTTATTTCTACTTTTTCAGGTTATTCTTCTGTTATTTCTGATTTTTCGTCTTATTCTTCTGTTTCTTCTTCTTGTTCTTCTTGTTCTTTCATTCTTCTTCTTCTTCTTTTTGTTGTACATCTCCTTCTTCTTCTTCTTCATCTTTTTTTGTTTCTTCTTCATTTTCTGCTTTTCCAATTACTTCTTCTTTTTCTGCTTCTTCCGTTTCTTCTTCAGCTTATTCTTCTGTCATTTCTGCCTTTTCGTCTTATGCTTCTGTTATTTCTACCTTTTTGGCTTATTCTTCTCTTATTTCTGCTTTTTCGTCTTATTCTTCTGTTTCTACTTCTTTTCCTTCTAGTTCTTCTTTTTCTTCTTGCAGTTCTACATCTCCTTCTTCTCTTCCTCATCTTCATTGTTCTGCATTTTCTGCTTTTTCAATTATTTATGCTTCTTCTACTTCTTATTCAGCTTATTCTATTATTTCTGCTTTTTCGTCTTATTCTTCTGTTTCTCCTTCTTGTTCTTCTAGTTCTTCTAGTTCTTCTTGTTCTTCTTGTAGTTCTACATCTCCTACTATTTCATCTTCCTCTGTTTCCCCTGCATTTTCTGCTTTTTCAATTACTTCCTCTTTTTCTGCTTCTTCTGCTTCTTCTTCAGCTTATTCTGTTATTTCTGCTTTTTCGGGTTATTCTTCTGTTATCTCTGCTCTTTCAGCTTATTCTTCTTTCTGCTTTTTCCTATTATACTTATGTTTCTTCTTCTTGTTCTTCTTGTGTTTCTAGTTCTTCTTGTTCTACTCGTAGTTCTACATCTCCTTCTTCTTCTTCATCTTCTTCTGTTTCTTCTACATTTTTTGCTTTTTCATGTACTTCTTCTGCTTCTTTTTCAGCTTATTCTTCTTTTATTTCTGCTCTTTCGGCTTATTCTTCTGTTATTTCTGCTTTTTCGGCGTATTCTGTTATCTCTGCTTTTTCCTCTTATTCTTCTATTTCTACTTCTTGTTCTTCTTGATCTTTTAGTTCTTCTTGTTCTTCTTTTAGTTCTACATCTCCTTCTTCTTCATCTTCTTCTGTTTCTTCTGCAATTTTTGCTTTTTCAATTACTTCCACTTCTTTTGCTTTTTCTGCTTCTTCCTCAGCTGAATCTTCTGTTATTTCTGCTTTTTGGCTTATTCTTCTGTTATTTCTGCTATTTCGTCTTATTTTTCTGTTATTTCTGCTTTTTCCTCTTATTCTTCTCCTTCTACTTCTTGTTCTTTATGTTCTTCTAGTTATTCATGTTCTTCTGTAGTTCTACATCACCCTCCTCTTCTTCTTCATCTTCTTCTGTTTCTTCTGCACATTTGTTTTTTCAATTACTTCTTCTTCTGCTTTCTGCTTCTTCAGCTGATTCTTCTGATTCTTCTGTTATTTCTGCTTTTTCGGCTTATGCTTCTGTAATTTCTAATTTTTGGTTTATTCTTCTGTTATTTCTACTTATTCAGCTTATTCTTACGTTATTTCTGCCTTTTCCTCTTATTCTTCTGTTCATCCTTCTTGTTCTTCTAGTTCTTATGTTCTTCTTGTACTTCTATATCTCCTTTTTATTCTTCTTCATCTTCCTCTGTTTCCTCTGCATTTTCAGCTTTTACAATTACTACTTCGTTTTCTGCTTCTTCTGTTTCTTCTTCAGATTATTCTTCTGTTATTTCTACCTTTTTGGCTTATTCTTCTGTTATTTCCACTTATTCAGCTTATTCTTCTCTTATTTCTGCTTTTTCGTCTTATTCTTCTGTTTCTCCTTCTTATTGTACTTGTTCTTCTATTTCTTTTTGTTCTTCTGGTAGTTCTACTTCTCCTTCTTCTTCTCTTCTCCATCTTCCTCTGTTTCTTCTGCATTTACTGCTTTTTCAATTACTTTTCTTTTCTGCTTCTTCTGTTTCTTCTTCAGCTTATTCTTCTGTCATTATTGCCTTATTGGCTTATGCTTCTGTAATTTATAACTTTTGGCTTATTCTTCAGTTATTTCTACTTTTTCAGCTCATTCTTATGTTATTTCTGGTTTTTCATCTTATTCTTCTTTTCTCCTTCTTCTTGTTCTTCTAGTTCTTCATTTACTTCTACATCTCCTTCTTCTTCTTCTTCTTCATCTAACTCTCTTTTTTTGCATTTTCTGCTTTTTCAATTATCTCTTCGTTTTCTGCTTCTTCTGTTTCTACTTAAGATTATTCTTCTGTCATACCTGCCGTTTCTGCTTATGCTTCTGTTATTTGTACCTTTTTGGCTTATTCTTCTGTTATTTCTGCTTTTTCGTCTTTTTCTTGTTTCTACTTCTTCTTGTTCTTCTAGTTCTTCTTGTAGTTCTACATCTCTTTCTTCTTCATTTTCTGTTCTGCATTTTCTGCTTTTGCATTTACTTATGCTTCTTCTGCTTCTTATTCATCTTATTCTTCTATTATTTCTGCTTTTTCGACTTATTCTTCTGTTTCTCTTCTTGTTCTTCTTGTTCTGCTAGTTCTTCTTGTTCTTCTTGTAGTTCTACATCTCCTTCTTCTTATTATTCATCTTCCTCTCTTTCTTCAGCATTTTTTGCTTTTTCAATTACTTCTTCGTTTTCTGGTACTTCTGTTTCTTCTTCAGCTTATTCTTTTGTCATTTCTGCTTTTTCGGATTATGCTTCTGTAATTTCTAATTTTTGGTTTATTCTTCTGTTATTTCTACTTATTCAGCTTATTCTTACGTTATTTCTGCCTTTTCCTCTTATTCTTCTGTTCATCCTTCTTGTTCTTCTAGTTCTTATGTTCTTCTTGTACTTCTATATCTCCTTTTTATTCTTCTTCATCTTCCTCTGTTTCCTCTGCATTTTCAGCTTTTACAATTACTACTTCGTTTTCTGCTTCTTCTGTTTCTTCCTCAGATTATTCTTCTGTTATTTCTACCTTTGTGGCTTATTCTTCTGTTATTTCTACTTTTTCAGCTTATTCTGCTTTTTCTCCTTTTTCGTCTTATTCTTCTGTTTCTCGTTCTTGTTTTTCTTGTTCTTCTAGTTCTTCTTGTTCTTTTTGTAGTTCTACATCGCCTTCTTCTTCTTCAACTTCTTCTGTCTCTTCTGCATTTTCTGCTTGTTCAATTACTTCTTCGTTTTCTGGTTCTTCTTTTTCTTCTTCAGCTTATTCCTCTGTCATTTCTGCCTTTTCGGCTTATGCTTCTGTTATTTCTACCTTTTTGGCTTATTCTTCTGTTATTTGTGCTTTTTCGTCTTTTTCTTCTGTTTCTACTTCTTTTTCGTCTTGTTCTTCTAGTTCTTCTTGTTCTTCTTGAAGTTCTACTTCTTCATCTTCTTCTGTTCATCTTCATAGGTTATGCATTTTCTGCTTTTTCAATTACTTCTTCGTTTTCTGCTTCTTCTGTTTCTTCTTCAGCTTATTATTCTGTCATTTCTGCCTTTTTGGCTTATGCTTCTGTTATTTCTACTTTTTGGCTTATTTCTTCTGTTATTTCTACTTATTCAGCTTATTCTTCTCTTATTTCTGCTTTTTCATCTTATTCTTCTGTTTCTCCTTCTTGTTCTTCTAATTCTTCTAGTTCTTCTTGTTGTTCTACATCTCCTTCTTCTTCATCTTCCTTTGTTTCTTCTGCATTTTCTGCTTTTTCAATTACTCCTTCGTTTTCTGCTGCTTCTGTTTCTTCTGCAGATTATACTTCTGTCGTTTCTGTCTTTTCGGGTTTTGTTTCTGTTATTTCTACCTTTTTGGCTTATTCTTCTGTTATTTCTACTTTTTCAGGTTATTCTTCTGTTATTTCTGATTTTTCGTCTTATTCTTCTGTTTCTTCTTCTTGTTCTTCTTGTTCTTTCATTCTTCTTCTTCTTCTTTTTGTTGTACATCTCCTTCTTCTTCTTCTTCATCTTTTTTTGTTTCTTCTTCATTTTCTGCTTTTCCAATTACTTCTTCTTTTTCTGCTTCTTCCGTTTCTTCTTCAGCTTATTCTTCTGTCATTTCTGCCTTTTCGTCTTATGCTTCTGTTATTTCTACCTTTTTGGCTTATTCTTCTCTTATTTCTGCTTTTTCGTCTTATTCTTCTGTTTCTACTTCTTTTCCTTCTAGTTCTTCTTTTTCTTCTTGCAGTTCTACATCTCCTTCTTCTCTTCCTCATCTTCATTGTTCTGCATTTTCTGCTTTTTCAATTATTTATGCTTCTTCTACTTCTTATTCAGCTTATTCTATTATTTCTGCTTTTTCGTCTTATTCTTCTGTTTCTCCTTCTTGTTCTTCTAGTTCTTGTAGTTCTTCTTGTTCTTCTTGTAGTTCTACATCTCCTACTATTTCATCTTCCTCTGTTTCCCCTGCATTTTCTGCTTTTTCAATTACTTCCTCTTTTTCTGCTTCTTCTGCTTCTTCTTCAGCTTATTCTGTTATTTCTGCTTTTTCGGGTTATTCTTCTGTTATCTCTGCTCTTTCAGCTTATTCTTCTTTCTGCTTTTTCCTATTATACTTATGTTTCTTCTTCTTGTTCTTCTTGTGTTTCTAGTTCTTCTTGTTCTACTCGTAGTTCTACATCTCCTTCTTCTTCTTCATCTTCTTCTGTTTCTTCTACATTTTTTGCTTTTTCATGTACTTCTTCTGCTTCTTTTTCAGCTTATTCTTCTTTTATTTCTGCTCTTTCGGCTTATTCTTCTGTTATTTCTGCTTTTTCGGCGTATTCTGTTATCTCTGCTTTTTCCTCTTATTCTTCTATTTCTACTTCTTGTTCTTCTTGATCTTTTAGTTCTTCTTGTTCTTCTTTTAGTTCTACATCTCCTTCTTCTTCATCTTCTTCTGTTTCTTCTGCAATTTTTGCTTTTTCAATTACTTCCACTTCTTTTGCTTTTTCTGCTTCTTCCTCAGCTGAATCTTCTGTTATTTCTGCTTTTTGGCTTATTCTTCTGTTATTTCTGCTATTTCGTCTTATTTTTCTGTTATTTCTGCTTTTTCCTCTTATTCTTCTCCTTCTACTTCTTGTTCTTTATGTTCTTCTAGTTATTCATGTTCTTCTGTAGTTCTACATCACCCTCCTCTTCTTCTTCATCTTCTTCTGTTTCTTCTGCACATTTGTTTTTTCAATTACTTCTTCTTCTGCTTTCTGCTTCTTCAGCTGATTCTTCTGATTCTTCTGTTATTTCTGCTTTTTCGGCTTATGCTTCTGTAATTTCTAATTTTTGGTTTATTCTTCTGTTATTTCTACTTATTCAGCTTATTCTTACGTTATTTCTGCCTTTTCCTCTTATTCTTCTGTTCATCCTTCTTGTTCTTCTAGTTCTTATGTTCTTCTTGTACTTCTATATCTCCTTTTTATTCTTCTTCATCTTCCTCTGTTTCCTCTGCATTTTCAGCTTTTACAATTACTACTTCGTTTTCTGCTTCTTCTGTTTCTTCTTCAGATTATTCTTCTGTTATTTCTACCTTTTTGGCTTATTCTTCTGTTATTTCCACTTATTCAGCTTATTCTTCTCTTATTTCTGCTTTTTCGTCTTATTCTTCTGTTTCTCCTTCTTATTGTACTTGTTCTTCTATTTCTTTTTGTTCTTCTTGTAGTTCTACTTCTCCTTCTTCTTCTCTTCTCCATTTTCCTCTGTTTCTTCTGCGTTTACTGCTTTTTCAATTACTTTCGTTTTCTGCTTCTTCTGTTTCTTCTTCAGCTTATTCTTCTGTCATTATTGCCTTATTGGCTTATGCTTCTGTAATTTATAACTTTTGGCTTATTCTTCAGTTATTTCTACTTTTTCAGCTCATTCTTATGTTATTTCTGGTTTTTCATCTTATTCTTCTTTTCTCCTTCTTCTTGTTCTTCTAGTTCTTCATTTACTTCTACATCTCCTTCTTCTTCTTCTTCTTCATCTAACTCTCTTTTTTTGCATTTTCTGCTTTTTCAATTATCTCTTCGTTTTCTGCTTCTTCTGTTTCTACTTAAGATTATTCTTCTGTCATATCTGCCGTTTCTGCTTATGCTTCTGTTATTTGTACCTTTTTGGCTTATTCTTCTGTTATTTCTGCTTTTTCGTCTTTTTCTTCTGTTTCTACTTCTTCTTGTTCTTCTAGTTCTTCTTGTAGTTCTACATCTCTTTCTTCTTCATTTTCTGTTCTGCATTTTCTGCTTTTGCATTTACTTATGCTTCTTCTGCTTCTTATTCATCTTATTCTTCTATTATTTCTGCTTTTTCGACTTATTCTTCTGTTTCTCTTCTTGTTCTTCTTTTTCTGCTAGTTCTTCTTGTTCTTCTTGTAGTTCTACATCTCCTTCTTCTTATTATTCATCTTCCTCTCTTTCTTCAGCATTTTTTGCTTTTTCAATTACTTCTTCGTTTTCTGGTACTTCTGTTTCTTCTTCAGCTTATTCTTTTGTCATTTCTGCTTTTTCGGATTATGCTTCTGTAATTTCTAATTTTTGGTTTATTCTTCTGTTATTTCTACTTATTCAGCTTATTCTTACCTTATTTCTGCCTTTTCCTCTTATTCTTCTGTTCATCCTTCTTGTTCTTCTAGTTCTTATGTTCTTCTTGTACTTCTATATCTCCTTTTTATTCTTCTTCATCTTCCTCTGTTTCCTCTGCATTTTCAGCTTTTACAATTACTACTTCGTTTTCTGCTTCTTCTGTTTCTTCCTCAGATTATTCTTCTGTTATTTCTACCTTTGTGGCTTATTCTTCTGTTATTTCTACTTTTTCAGCTTATTCTGCTTTTTCTCCTTTTTCGTCTTATTCTTCTGTTTCTCGTTCTTGTTTTTCTTGTTCTTCTAGTTCTTCTTGTTCTTTTTGTAGTTCTACATCGCCTTCTTCTTCTTCAACTTCTTCTGTCTCTTCTGCATTTTCTGCTTGTTCAATTACTTCTTCGTTTTCTGGTTCTTCTTTTTCTTCTTCAGCTTATTCCTCTGTCATTTCTGCCTTTTCGGCTTATGCTTCTGTTATTTCTACCTTTTTGGCTTATTCTTCTGTTATTTGTGCTTTTTCGTCTTTTTCTTCTGTTTCTACTTCTTTTTCGTCTTGTTCTTCTAGTTCTTCTTGTTCTTCTTGAAGTTCTACTTCTCCTTCATCTTCTTCTGTTCATCTTCATAGGTTATGCATTTTCTGCTTTTTCAATTACTTCTTCGTTTTCTGCTTCTTCTGTTTCTTCTTCAGCTTATTATTCTGTCATTTCTGCCTTTTTGGCTTATGCTTCTGTTATTTCTACTTTTTGGCTTATTTCTTCTGTTATTTCTACTTATTCAGCTTATTCTTCTCTTATTTCTGCTTTTTCATCTTATTCTTCTGTTTCTTCTTCTTGTTCTTCTTGTTCTTCTTGTTCTTCTAATTCTTCTAGTTCTTCTTGTTGTTCTACATCTCCTTCTTCTTCATCTTCCTTTGTTTCTTCTGCATTTTCTGCTTTTTCAATTAGTCCTTCGTTTTCTGCTGCTTCTGTTTCTTCTGCAGATTATCCTTCTGTCGTTTCTGTCTTTTCGGGTTTTGTTTCTGTTATTTCTACCTTTTTGGCTTATTCTTCTGTTATTTCTACTTTTTCAGGTTATTCTTCTGTTATTTCTGATTTTTCGTCTTATTCTTCTGTTTCTTCTTCTTGTTCTTATTGTTCTTTCATTCTTCTTCTTCTTTTTGTTGTACATCTCCTTCTTCTTCTTCTTCATCTTTTTTTGTTTCTTCTTCATTTTCTGCTTTTCCAATTACTTCTTCTTTTTCTGCTTCTTCCGTTTCTTCTTCAGCTTATTCTTCTGTCATTTCTGCCTTTTCGTCTTATGCTTCTGTTATTTCTACCTTTTTGGCTTATTCTTCTCTTATTTCTGCTTTTTCGTCTTATTCTTCTGTTTCTTCTTTTCCTTCTAGTTCTTCTTTTTCTTCTTGCAGTTCTACATCTCCTTCTTCTCTTCCTCATCTTCATTGTTCTGCATTTTCTGCTTTTTCAATTATATATGCTTCTTCTACTTCTTATTCAGCTTATTCTATTATTTCTGCTTTTTCGTCTTATTCTTCTGTTTCTCCTTCTTGTTCTTCTAGTTCTTCTAGTTCTTCTTGTTCTTCTTGTAGTTCTACATCTCCTACTATTTCATCTTCCTCTGTTTCCCCTGCATTTTCTGCTTTTTCAATTACTTCCTCTCTTTCTGCTTCTTCTGCTTCTTCTTCAGCTTATTCTGTTATTTCTGCTTTTTCGGGTTATTCTTCTGTTATCTCTGCTCTTTCAGCTTATTCTTCTTTCTGCTTTTTCCTATTATACTTATGTTTCTTCTTCTTGTTCTTCTTGTGTTTCTAGTTCTTCTTGTTCTACTCGTAGTTCTACATCTCCTTCTTCTTCTTCATCTTCTTCTGTTTCTTCTACATTTTTTGCTTTTTCATGTACTTCTTCTGCTTCTTTTTCAGCTTATTCTTCTTTTATTTCTGCTCTTTCGGCTTATTCTTCTGTTATTTCTGCTTTTTCGGCGTATTCTGTTATCTCTGCTTTTTCCTCTTATTCTTCTATTTCTACTTCTTGTTCTTCTTGATCTTTTAGTTCTTCTTGTTCTTCTTTTAGTTCTACATCTCCTTCTTCTTCATCTTCTTCTGTTTCTTCTGCAATTTTTGCTTTTTCAATTACTTCCACTTCTTTTGCTTTTTCTGCTTCTTCCTCAGCTGAATCTTCTGTTATTTCTGCTTTTTGGCTTATTCTTCTGTTATTTCTGCTATTTCGTCTTATTTTTCTGTTATTTCTGCTTTTTCCTCTTATTCTTCTCCTTCTACTTCTTGTTCTTTATGTTCTTCTAGTTATTCATGTTCTTCTGTAGTTCTACATCACCCTCCTCTTCTTCTTCATCTTCTTCTGTTTCTTCTGCACATTTGTTTTTTCAATTACTTCTTCTTCTGCTTTCTGCTTCTTCAGCTGATTCTTCTGATTCTTCTGTTATTTCTGCTTTTTCGGCTTATGCTTCTGTAATTTCTAATTTTTGGTTTATTCTTCTGTTATTTCTACTTATTCAGCTTATTCTTACGTTATTTCTGCCTTTTCCTCTTATTCTTCTGTTCATCCTTCTTGTTCTTCTAGTTCTTATGTTCTTCTTGTACTTCTATATCTCCTTTTTATTCTTCTTCATCTTCCTCTGTTTCCTCTGCATTTTCAGCTTTTACAATTACTACTTCGTTTTCTGCTTCTTCTGTTTCTTCTTCAGATTATTCTTCTGTTATTTCTACCTTTTTGGCTTATTCTTCTGTTATTTCCACTTATTCAGCTTATTCTTCTCTTATTTCTGCTTTTTCGTCTTATTCTTCTGTTTCTCCTTCTTATTGTACTTGTTCTTCTATTTCTTTTTGTTCTTCTGGTAGTTCTACTTCTCCTTCTTCTTCTCTTCTCCATCTTCCTCTGTTTCTTCTGCGTTTACTGCTTTTTCAATTACTTTCCTTTTCTGCTTCTTCTGTTTCTTCTTCAGCTTATTCTTCTGTCATTATTGCCTTATTGGCTTATGCTTCTGTAATTTATAACTTTTGGCTTATTCTTCAGTTATTTCTACTTTTTCAGCTCATTCTTATGTTATTTCTGGTTTTTCATCTTATTCTTCTTTTCTCCTTCTTCTTGTTCTTCTAGTTCTTCATTTACTTCTAC
This sequence comes from Talpa europaea, assembly GCF_964194135.1. Classification (NCBI taxonomy): domain Eukaryota; kingdom Metazoa; phylum Chordata; class Mammalia; order Eulipotyphla; family Talpidae; genus Talpa; species Talpa europaea. The sequence continues at coordinate 148,058 of NW_028168037.1, read as the reverse complement.
ATCTCCTTCTTCTTCTTCTTCTTCATCTAACTCTCTTTTTTTGCATTTTCTGCTTTTTCAATTATCTCTTCGTTTTCTGCTTCTTCTGTTTCTACTTAAGATTATTCTTCTGTCATATCTGCCGTTTCTGCTTATGCTTCTGTTATTTGTACCTTTTTGGCTTATTCTTCTGTTATTTCTGCTTTTTCGTCTTTTTCTTCTGTTTCTACTTCTTCCTGTTCTTCTAGTTCTTCTTGTAGTTCTACATCTCTTTCTTCTTCATTTTCTGTTCTGCATTTTCTGCTTTTGCATTTACTTATGCTTCTTCTGCTTCTTATTCATCTTATTCTTCTATTATTTCTGCTTTTTCGACTTATTCTTCTGTTTCTCTTCTTGTTCTTCTTGTTCTGCTAGTTCTTCTTGTTCTTCTTGTAGTTCTACATCTCCTTCTTCTTATTATTCATCTTCCTCTCTTTCTTCAGCATTTTTTGCTTTTTCAATTACTTCTTCGTTTTCTGGTACTTCTGTTTCTTCTTCAGCTTATTCTTTTGTCATTTCTGCTTTTTCGGATTATGCTTCTGTAATTTCTAATTTTTGGTTTATTCTTCTGTTATTTCTACTTATTCAGCTTATTCTTACGTTATTTCTGCCTTTTCCTCTTATTCTTCTGTTCATCCTTCTTGTTCTTCTAGTTCTTATGTTCTTCTTGTACTTCTATATCTCCTTTTTATTCTTCTTCATCTTCCTCTGTTTCCTCTGCATTTTCAGCTTTTACAATTACTACTTCGTTTTCTGCTTCTTCTGTTTCTTCCTCAGATTATTCTTCTGTGATTTCTACCTTTGTGGCTTATTCTTCTGTTATTTCTACTTTTTCAGCTTATTCTGCTTTTTCTCCTTTTTCGTCTTATTCTTCTGTTTCTCGTTCTTGTTTTTCTTGTTCTTCTAGTTCTTCTTGTTCTTTTTGTAGTTCTACATCGCCTTCTTCTTCTTCAACTTCTTCTGTCTCTTCTGCATTTTCTGCTTGTTCAATTACTTCTTCGTTTTCTGGTTCTTCTTTTTCTTCTTCAGCTTATTCCTCTGTCATTTCTGCCTTTTCGGCTTATGCTTCTGTTATTTCTACCTTTTTGGCTTATTCTTCTGTTATTTGTGCTTTTTCGTCTTTTTCTTCTGTTTCTACTTCTTTTTCTTCTTGTTCTTCTAGTTCTTCTTGTTCTTCTTGAAGTTCTACTTCTCCTTCATCTTCTTCTGTTCATCTTCATAGGTTATGCATTTTCTGCTTTTTCAATTACTTCTTCGTTTTCTGCTTCTTCTGTTTCTTCTTCAGCTTATTATTCTGTCATTTCTGCCTTTTTGGCTTATGCTTCTGTTATTTCTACTTTTTGGCTTATTTCTTCTGTTATTTCTACTTATTCAGCTTATTCTTCTCTTATTTCTGCTTTTTCATCTTATTCTTCTGTTTCTCCTTCTTGTTCTTCTTGTTCTTCTAATTCTTCTAGTTCTTCTTGTTGTTCTACATCTCCTTCTTCTTCATCTTCCTTTGTTTCTTCTGCATTTTCTGCTTTTTCAATTACTCCTTCGTTTTCTGCTGCTTCTGTTTCTTCTGCAGATTATCCTTCTGTCGTTTCTGTCTTTTCGGGTTTTGTTTCTGTTATTTCTACCTTTTTGGCTTATTCTTCTGTTATTTCTACTTTTTCAGGTTATTCTTCTGTTATTTCTGATTTTTCGTCTTATTCTTCTGTTTCTTCTTCTTGTTCTTCTTGTTCTTTCATTCTTCTTCTTCTTCTTTTTGTTGTACATCTCCTTCTTCTTCTTCTTCATCTTTTTTTGTTTCTTCTTCATTTTCTGCTTTTCCAATTACTTCTTCTTTTTCTGCTTCTTCCGTTTCTTCTTCAGCTTATTCTTCTGTCATTTCTGCCTTTTCGTCTTATGCTTCTGTTATTTCTACCTTTTTGGCTTATTCTTCTCTTATTTCTGCTTTTTCGTCTTATTCTTCTGTTTCTACTTCTTTTCCTTCTAGTTCTTCTTTTTCTTCTTGCAGTTCTACATCTCCTTCTTCTCTTCCTCATCTTCATTGTTCTGCATTTTCTGCTTTTTCAATTATTTATGCTTCTTCTACTTCTTATTCAGCTTATTCTATTATTTCTGCTTTTTCGTCTTATTCTTCTGTTTCTCCTTCTTGTTCTTCTAGTTCTTCTAGTTCTTCTTGTTCTTCTTGTAGTTCTACATCTCCTACTATTTCATCTTCCTCTGTTTCCCCTGCATTTTCTGCTTTTTCAATTACTTCCTCTTTTTCTGCTTCTTCTGCTTCTTCTTCAGCTTATTCTGTTATTTCTGCTTTTTCGGGTTATTCTTCTGTTATCTCTGCTCTTTCAGCTTATTCTTCTTTCTGCTTTTTCCTATTATACTTATGTTTCTTCTTCTTGTTCTTCTTGTGTTTCTAGTTCTTCTTGTTCTACTCGTAGTTCTACATCTCCTTCTTCTTCTTCATCTTCTTCTGTTTCTTCTACATTTTTTGCTTTTTCATGTACTTCTTCTGCTTCTTTTTCAGCTTATTCTTCTTTTATTTCTGCTCTTTCGGCTTATTCTTCTGTTATTTCTGCTTTTTCGGCGTATTCTGTTATCTCTGCTTTTTCCTCTTATTCTTCTATTTCTACTTCTTGTTCTTCTTGATCTTTTAGTTCTTCTTGTTCTTCTTTTAGTTCTACATCTCCTTCTTCTTCATCTTCTTCTGTTTCTTCTGCAATTTTTGCTTTTTCAATTACTTCCACTTCTTTTGCTTTTTCTGCTTCTTCCTCAGCTGAATCTTCTGTTATTTCTGCTTTTTGGCTTATTCTTCTGTTATTTCTGCTATTTCGTCTTATTTTTCTGTTATTTCTGCTTTTTCCTCTTATTCTTCTCCTTCTACTTCTTGTTCTTTATGTTCTTCTAGTTATTCATGTTCTTCTGTAGTTCTACATCACCCTCCTCTTCTTCTTCATCTTCTTCTGTTTCTTCTGCACATTTGTTTTTTCAATTACTTCTTCTTCTGCTTTCTGCTTCTTCAGCTGATTCTTCTGATTCTTCTGTTATTTCTGCTTTTTCGGCTTATGCTTCTGTAATTTCTAATTTTTGGTTTATTCTTCTGTTATTTCTACTTATTCAGCTTATTCTTACGTTATTTCTGCCTTTTCCTCTTATTCTTCTGTTCATCCTTCTTGTTCTTCTAGTTCTTATGTTCTTCTTGTACTTCTATATCTCCTTTTTATTCTTCTTCATCTTCCTCTGTTTCCTCTGCATTTTCAGCTTTTACAATTACTACTTCGTTTTCTGCTTCTTCTGTTTCTTCTTCAGATTATTCTTCTGTTATTTCTACCTTTTTGGCTTATTCTTCTGTTATTTCCACTTATTCAGCTTATTCTTCTCTTATTTCTGCTTTTTCGTCTTATTCTTCTGTTTCTCCTTCTTATTGTACTTGTTCTTCTATTTCTTTTTGTTCTTCTGGTAGTTCTACTTCTCCTTCTTCTTCTCTTCTCCATCTTCCTCTGTTTCTTCTGCATTTACTGCTTTTTCAATTACTTTTCTTTTCTGCTTCTTCTGTTTCTTCTTCAGCTTATTCTTCTGTCATTATTGCCTTATTGGCTTATGCTTCTGTAATTTATAACTTTTGGCTTATTCTTCAGTTATTTCTACTTTTTCAGCTCATTCTTATGTTATTTCTGGTTTTTCATCTTATTCTTCTTTTCTCCTTCTTCTTGTTCTTCTAGTTCTTCATTTACTTCTACATCTCCTTCTTCTTCTTCTTCTTCATCTAACTCTCTTTTTTTGCATTTTCTGCTTTTTCAATTATCTCTTCGTTTTCTGCTTCTTCTGTTTCTACTTAAGATTATTCTTCTGTCATACCTGCCGTTTCTGCTTATGCTTCTGTTATTTGTACCTTTTTGGCTTATTCTTCTGTTATTTCTGCTTTTTCGTCTTTTTCTTGTTTCTACTTCTTCTTGTTCTTCTAGTTCTTCTTGTAGTTCTACATCTCTTTCTTCTTCATTTTCTGTTCTGCATTTTCTGCTTTTGCATTTACTTATGCTTCTTCTGCTTCTTATTCATCTTATTCTTCTATTATTTCTGCTTTTTCGACTTATTCTTCTGTTTCTCTTCTTGTTCTTCTTGTTCTGCTAGTTCTTCTTGTTCTTCTTGTAGTTCTACATCTCCTTCTTCTTATTATTCATCTTCCTCTCTTTCTTCAGCATTTTTTGCTTTTTCAATTACTTCTTCGTTTTCTGGTACTTCTGTTTCTTCTTCAGCTTATTCTTTTGTCATTTCTGCTTTTTCGGATTATGCTTCTGTAATTTCTAATTTTTGGTTTATTCTTCTGTTATTTCTACTTATTCAGCTTATTCTTACGTTATTTCTGCCTTTTCCTCTTATTCTTCTGTTCATCCTTCTTGTTCTTCTAGTTCTTATGTTCTTCTTGTACTTCTATATCTCCTTTTTATTCTTCTTCATCTTCCTCTGTTTCCTCTGCATTTTCAGCTTTTACAATTACTACTTCGTTTTCTGCTTCTTCTGTTTCTTCCTCAGATTATTCTTCTGTTATTTCTACCTTTGTGGCTTATTCTTCTGTTATTTCTACTTTTTCAGCTTATTCTGCTTTTTCTCCTTTTTCGTCTTATTCTTCTGTTTCTCGTTCTTGTTTTTCTTGTTCTTCTAGTTCTTCTTGTTCTTTTTGTAGTTCTACATCGCCTTCTTCTTCTTCAACTTCTTCTGTCTCTTCTGCATTTTCTGCTTGTTCAATTACTTCTTCGTTTTCTGGTTCTTCTTTTTCTTCTTCAGCTTATTCCTCTGTCATTTCTGCCTTTTCGGCTTATGCTTCTGTTATTTCTACCTTTTTGGCTTATTCTTCTGTTATTTGTGCTTTTTCGTCTTTTTCTTCTGTTTCTACTTCTTTTTCGTCTTGTTCTTCTAGTTCTTCTTGTTCTTCTTGAAGTTCTACTTCTTCATCTTCTTCTGTTCATCTTCATAGGTTATGCATTTTCTGCTTTTTCAATTACTTCTTCGTTTTCTGCTTCTTCTGTTTCTTCTTCAGCTTATTATTCTGTCATTTCTGCCTTTTTGGCTTATGCTTCTGTTATTTCTACTTTTTGGCTTATTTCTTCTGTTATTTCTACTTATTCAGCTTATTCTTCTCTTATTTCTGCTTTTTCATCTTATTCTTCTGTTTCTCCTTCTTGTTCTTCTAATTCTTCTAGTTCTTCTTGTTGTTCTACATCTCCTTCTTCTTCATCTTCCTTTGTTTCTTCTGCATTTTCTGCTTTTTCAATTACTCCTTCGTTTTCTGCTGCTTCTGTTTCTTCTGCAGATTATACTTCTGTCGTTTCTGTCTTTTCGGGTTTTGTTTCTGTTATTTCTACCTTTTTGGCTTATTCTTCTGTTATTTCTACTTTTTCAGGTTATTCTTCTGTTATTTCTGATTTTTCGTCTTATTCTTCTGTTTCTTCTTCTTGTTCTTCTTGTTCTTTCATTCTTCTTCTTCTTCTTTTTGTTGTACATCTCCTTCTTCTTCTTCTTCATCTTTTTTTGTTTCTTCTTCATTTTCTGCTTTTCCAATTACTTCTTCTTTTTCTGCTTCTTCCGTTTCTTCTTCAGCTTATTCTTCTGTCATTTCTGCCTTTTCGTCTTATGCTTCTGTTATTTCTACCTTTTTGGCTTATTCTTCTCTTATTTCTGCTTTTTCGTCTTATTCTTCTGTTTCTACTTCTTTTCCTTCTAGTTCTTCTTTTTCTTCTTGCAGTTCTACATCTCCTTCTTCTCTTCCTCATCTTCATTGTTCTGCATTTTCTGCTTTTTCAATTATTTATGCTTCTTCTACTTCTTATTCAGCTTATTCTATTATTTCTGCTTTTTCGTCTTATTCTTCTGTTTCTCCTTCTTGTTCTTCTAGTTCTTGTAGTTCTTCTTGTTCTTCTTGTAGTTCTACATCTCCTACTATTTCATCTTCCTCTGTTTCCCCTGCATTTTCTGCTTTTTCAATTACTTCCTCTTTTTCTGCTTCTTCTGCTTCTTCTTCAGCTTATTCTGTTATTTCTGCTTTTTCGGGTTATTCTTCTGTTATCTCTGCTCTTTCAGCTTATTCTTCTTTCTGCTTTTTCCTATTATACTTATGTTTCTTCTTCTTGTTCTTCTTGTGTTTCTAGTTCTTCTTGTTCTACTCGTAGTTCTACATCTCCTTCTTCTTCTTCATCTTCTTCTGTTTCTTCTACATTTTTTGCTTTTTCATGTACTTCTTCTGCTTCTTTTTCAGCTTATTCTTCTTTTATTTCTGCTCTTTCGGCTTATTCTTCTGTTATTTCTGCTTTTTCGGCGTATTCTGTTATCTCTGCTTTTTCCTCTTATTCTTCTATTTCTACTTCTTGTTCTTCTTGATCTTTTAGTTCTTCTTGTTCTTCTTTTAGTTCTACATCTCCTTCTTCTTCATCTTCTTCTGTTTCTTCTGCAATTTTTGCTTTTTCAATTACTTCCACTTCTTTTGCTTTTTCTGCTTCTTCCTCAGCTGAATCTTCTGTTATTTCTGCTTTTTGGCTTATTCTTCTGTTATTTCTGCTATTTCGTCTTATTTTTCTGTTATTTCTGCTTTTTCCTCTTATTCTTCTCCTTCTACTTCTTGTTCTTTATGTTCTTCTAGTTATTCATGTTCTTCTGTAGTTCTACATCACCCTCCTCTTCTTCTTCATCTTCTTCTGTTTCTTCTGCACATTTGTTTTTTCAATTACTTCTTCTTCTGCTTTCTGCTTCTTCAGCTGATTCTTCTGATTCTTCTGTTATTTCTGCTTTTTCGGCTTATGCTTCTGTAATTTCTAATTTTTGGTTTATTCTTCTGTTATTTCTACTTATTCAGCTTATTCTTACGTTATTTCTGCCTTTTCCTCTTATTCTTCTGTTCATCCTTCTTGTTCTTCTAGTTCTTATGTTCTTCTTGTACTTCTATATCTCCTTTTTATTCTTCTTCATCTTCCTCTGTTTCCTCTGCATTTTCAGCTTTTACAATTACTACTTCGTTTTCTGCTTCTTCTGTTTCTTCTTCAGATTATTCTTCTGTTATTTCTACCTTTTTGGCTTATTCTTCTGTTATTTCCACTTATTCAGCTTATTCTTCTCTTATTTCTGCTTTTTCGTCTTATTCTTCTGTTTCTCCTTCTTATTGTACTTGTTCTTCTATTTCTTTTTGTTCTTCTTGTAGTTCTACTTCTCCTTCTTCTTCTCTTCTCCATTTTCCTCTGTTTCTTCTGCGTTTACTGCTTTTTCAATTACTTTCGTTTTCTGCTTCTTCTGTTTCTTCTTCAGCTTATTCTTCTGTCATTATTGCCTTATTGGCTTATGCTTCTGTAATTTATAACTTTTGGCTTATTCTTCAGTTATTTCTACTTTTTCAGCTCATTCTTATGTTATTTCTGGTTTTTCATCTTATTCTTCTTTTCTCCTTCTTCTTGTTCTTCTAGTTCTTCATTTACTTCTACATCTCCTTCTTCTTCTTCTTCTTCATCTAACTCTCTTTTTTTGCATTTTCTGCTTTTTCAATTATCTCTTCGTTTTCTGCTTCTTCTGTTTCTACTTAAGATTATTCTTCTGTCATATCTGCCGTTTCTGCTTATGCTTCTGTTATTTGTACCTTTTTGGCTTATTCTTCTGTTATTTCTGCTTTTTCGTCTTTTTCTTCTGTTTCTACTTCTTCTTGTTCTTCTAGTTCTTCTTGTAGTTCTACATCTCTTTCTTCTTCATTTTCTGTTCTGCATTTTCTGCTTTTGCATTTACTTATGCTTCTTCTGCTTCTTATTCATCTTATTCTTCTATTATTTCTGCTTTTTCGACTTATTCTTCTGTTTCTCTTCTTGTTCTTCTTTTTCTGCTAGTTCTTCTTGTTCTTCTTGTAGTTCTACATCTCCTTCTTCTTATTATTCATCTTCCTCTCTTTCTTCAGCATTTTTTGCTTTTTCAATTACTTCTTCGTTTTCTGGTACTTCTGTTTCTTCTTCAGCTTATTCTTTTGTCATTTCTGCTTTTTCGGATTATGCTTCTGTAATTTCTAATTTTTGGTTTATTCTTCTGTTATTTCTACTTATTCAGCTTATTCTTACCTTATTTCTGCCTTTTCCTCTTATTCTTCTGTTCATCCTTCTTGTTCTTCTAGTTCTTATGTTCTTCTTGTACTTCTATATCTCCTTTTTATTCTTCTTCATCTTCCTCTGTTTCCTCTGCATTTTCAGCTTTTACAATTACTACTTCGTTTTCTGCTTCTTCTGTTTCTTCCTCAGATTATTCTTCTGTTATTTCTACCTTTGTGGCTTATTCTTCTGTTATTTCTACTTTTTCAGCTTATTCTGCTTTTTCTCCTTTTTCGTCTTATTCTTCTGTTTCTCGTTCTTGTTTTTCTTGTTCTTCTAGTTCTTCTTGTTCTTTTTGTAGTTCTACATCGCCTTCTTCTTCTTCAACTTCTTCTGTCTCTTCTGCATTTTCTGCTTGTTCAATTACTTCTTCGTTTTCTGGTTCTTCTTTTTCTTCTTCAGCTTATTCCTCTGTCATTTCTGCCTTTTCGGCTTATGCTTCTGTTATTTCTACCTTTTTGGCTTATTCTTCTGTTATTTGTGCTTTTTCGTCTTTTTCTTCTGTTTCTACTTCTTTTTCGTCTTGTTCTTCTAGTTCTTCTTGTTCTTCTTGAAGTTCTACTTCTCCTTCATCTTCTTCTGTTCATCTTCATAGGTTATGCATTTTCTGCTTTTTCAATTACTTCTTCGTTTTCTGCTTCTTCTGTTTCTTCTTCAGCTTATTAATTCTGTCATTTCTGCCTTTTTGGCTTATGCTTCTGTTATTTCTACTTTTTGGCTTATTTCTTCTGTTATTTCTACTTATTCAGCTTATTCTTCTCTTATTTCTGCTTTTTCATCTTATTCTTCTGTTTCTTCTTCTTGTTCTTCTTGTTCTTCTTGTTCTTCTAATTCTTCTAGTTCTTCTTGTTGTTCTACATCTCCTTCTTCTTCATCTTCCTTTGTTTCTTCTGCATTTTCTGCTTTTTCAATTAGTCCTTCGTTTTCTGCTGCTTCTGTTTCTTCTGCAGATTATCCTTCTGTCGTTTCTGTCTTTTCGGGTTTTGTTTCTGTTATTTCTACCTTTTTGGCTTATTCTTCTGTTATTTCTACTTTTTCAGGTTATTCTTCTGTTATTTCTGATTTTTCGTCTTATTCTTCTGTTTCTTCTTCTTGTTCTTATTGTTCTTTCATTCTTCTTCTTCTTTTTGTTGTACATCTCCTTCTTCTTCTTCTTCATCTTTTTTTGTTTCTTCTTCATTTTCTGCTTTTCCAATTACTTCTTCTTTTTCTGCTTCTTCCGTTTCTTCTTCAGCTTATTCTTCTGTCATTTCTGCCTTTTCGTCTTATGCTTCTGTTATTTCTACCTTTTTGGCTTATTCTTCTCTTATTTCTGCTTTTTCGTCTTATTCTTCTGTTTCTTCTTCTTTTCCTTCTAGTTCTTCTTTTTCTTCTTGCAGTTCTACATCTCCTTCTTCTCTTCCTCATCTTCATTGTTCTGCATTTTCTGCTTTTTCAATTATATATGCTTCTTCTACTTCTTATTCAGCTTATTCTATTATTTCTGCTTTTTCTTCTTATTCTTCTGTTTCTCCTTCTTGTTCTTCTAGTTCTTCTAGTTCTTCTTGTTCTTCTTGTAGTTCTACATCTCCTACTATTTCATCTTCCTCTGTTTCCCCTGCATTTTCTGCTTTTTCAATTACTTCCTCTTTTTCTGCTTCTTCTGCTTCTTCTTCAGCTTATTCTGTTATTTCTGCTTTTTCGGGTTATTCTTCTGTTATCTCTGCTCTTTCAGCTTATTCTTCTTTCTGCTTTTTCCTATTATACTTATGTTTCTTCTTCTTGTTCTTCTTGTGTTTCTAGTTCTTCTTGTTCTACTCGTAGTTCTACATCTCCTTCTTCTTCTTCATCTTCTTCTGTTTCTTCTACATTTTTTGCTTTTTCATGTACTTCTTCTGCTTCTTTTTCAGCTTATTCTTCTTTTATTTCTGCTCTTTCGGCTTATTCTTCTGTTATTTCTGCTTTTTCGGCGTATTCTGTTATCTCTGCTTTTTCCTCTTATTCTTCTATTTCTACTTCTTGTTCTTCTTGATCTTTTAGTTCTTCTTGTTCTTCTTTTAGTTCTACATCTCCTTCTTCTTCATCTTCTTCTGTTTCTTCTGCAATTTTTGCTTTTTCAATTACTTCCACTTCTTTTGCTTTTTCTGCTTCTTCCTCAGCTGAATCTTCTGTTATTTCTGCTTTTTGGCTTATTCTTCTGTTATTTCTGCTATTTCGTCTTATTTTTCTGTTATTTCTGCTTTTTCCTCTTATTCTTCTCCTTCTACTTCTTGTTCTTTATGTTCTTCTAGTTATTCATGTTCTTCTGTAGTTCTACATCACCCTCCTCTTCTTCTTCATCTTCTTCTGTTTCTTCTGCACATTTGTTTTTTCAATTACTTCTTCTTCTGCCTTCTGCTTCTTCAGCTGATTCTTCTGATTCTTCTGTTATTTCTGCTTTTTCGGCTTATGCTTCTGTAATTTCTAATTTTTGGTTTATTCTTCTGTTATTTCTACTTATTCAGCTTATTCTTACGTTATTTCTGCCTTTTCCTCTTATTCTTCTGTTCATCCTTCTTGTTCTTCTAGTTCTTATGTTCTTCTTGTACTTCTATATCTCCTTTTTATTCTTCTTCATCTTCCTCTGTTTCCTCTGCATTTTCAGCTTTTACAATTACTACTTCGTTTTCTGCTTCTTCTGTTTCTTCTTCAGATTATTCTTCTGTTATTTCTACCTTTTTGGCTTATTCTTCTGTTATTTCCACTTATTCAGCTTATTCTTCTCTTATTTCTGCTTTTTCGTCTTATTCTTCTGTTTCTCCTTCTTATTGTACTTGTTCTTCTATTTCTTTTTGTTCTTCTGGTAGTTCTACTTCTCCTTCTTCTTCTCTTCTCCATCTTCCTCTGTTTCTTCTGCATTTACTGCTTTTTCAATTACTTTTCTTTTCTGCTTCTTCTGTTTCTTCTTCAGCTTATTCTTCTGTCATTATTGCCTTATTGGCTTATGCTTCTGTAATTTATAACTTTTGGCTTATTCTTCAGTTATTTCTACTTTTTCAGCTCATTCTTATGTTATTTCTGGTTTTTCATCTTATTCTTCTTTTCTCCTTCTTCTTGTTCTTCTAGTTCTTCATTTACTTCTACATCTCCTTCTTCTTCTTCTTCTTCATCTAACTCTCTTTTTTTGCATTTTCTGCTTTTTCAATTATCTCTTCGTTTTCTGCTTCTTCTGTTTCTACTTAAGATTATTCTTCTGTCATACCTGCCGTTTCTGCTTATGCTTCTGTTATTTGTACCTTTTTGGCTTATTCTTCTGTTATTTCTGCTTTTTCGTCTTTTTCTTGTTTCTACTTCTTCTTGTTCTTCTAGTTCTTCTTGTAGTTCTACATCTCTTTCTTCTTCATTTTCTGTTCTGCATTTTCTGCTTTTGCATTTACTTATGCTTCTTCTGCTTCTTATTCATCTTATTCTTCTATTATTTCTGCTTTTTCGACTTATTCTTCTGTTTCTCTTCTTGTTCTTCTTGTTCTGCTAGTTCTTCTTGTTCTTCTTGTAGTTCTACATCTCCTTCTTCTTATTATTCATCTTCCTCTCTTTCTTCAGCATTTTTTGCTTTTTCAATTACTTCTTCGTTTTCTGGTACTTCTGTTTCTTCTTCAGCTTATTCTTTTGTCATTTCTGCTTTTTCGGATTATGCTTCTGTAATTTCTAATTTTTGGTTTATTCTTCTGTTATTTCTACTTATTCAGCTTATTCTTACCTTATTTCTGCCTTTTCCTCTTATTCTTCTGTTCATCCTTCTTGTTCTTCTAGTTCTTATGTTCTTCTTGTACTTCTATATCTCCTTTTTATTCTTCTTCATCTTCCTCTGTTTCCTCTGCATTTTCAGCTTTTACAATTACTACTTCGTTTTCTGCTTCTTCTGTTTCTTCCTCAGATTATTCTTCTGTTATTTCTACCTTTGTGGCTTATTCTTCTGTTATTTCTACTTTTTCAGCTTATTCTGCTTTTTCTCCTTTTTCGTCTTATTCTTCTGTTTCTCGTTCTTGTTTTTCTTGTTCTTCTAGTTCTTCTTGTTCTTTTTGTAGTTCTACATCGCCTTCTTCTTCTTCAACTTCTTCTGTCTCTTCTGCATTTTCTGCTTGTTCAATTACTTCTTCGTTTTCTGGTTCTTCTTTTTCTTCTTCAGCTTATTCCTCTGTCATTTCTGCCTTTTCGGCTTATGCTTCTGTTATTTCTACCTTTTTGGCTTATTCTTCTGTTATTTGTGCTTTTTCGTCTTTTTCTTCTGTTTCTACTTCTTTTTCGTCTTGTTCTTCTAGTTCTTCTTGTTCTTCTTGAAGTTCTACTTCTTCATCTTCTTCTGTTCATCTTCATAGGTTATGCATTTTCTGCTTTTTCAATTACTTCTTCGTTTTCTGCTTCTTCTGTTTCTTCTTCAGCTTATTATTCTGTCATTTCTGCCTTTTTGGCTTATGCTTCTGTTATTTCTACTTTTTGGCTTATTTCTTCTGTTATTTCTACTTATTCAGCTTATTCTTCTCTTATTTCTGCTTTTTCATCTTATTCTTCTGTTTCTCCTTCTTGTTCTTCTAATTCTTCTAGTTCTTCTTGTTGTTCTACATCTCCTTCTTCTTCATCTTCCTTTGTTTCTTCTGCATTTTCTGCTTTTTCAATTACTCCTTCGTTTTCTGCTGCTTCTGTTTCTTCTGCAGATTATACTTCTGTCGTTTCTGTCTTTTCGGGTTTTGTTTCTGTTATTTCTACCTTTTTGGCTTATTCTTCTGTTATTTCTACTTTTTCAGGTTATTCTTCTGTTATTTCTGATTTTTCGTCTTATTCTTCTGTTTCTTCTTCTTGTTCTTCTTGTTCTTTCATTCTTCTTCTTCTTCTTTTTGTTGTACATCTCCTTCTTCTTCTTCTTCATCTTTTTTTGTTTCTTCTTCATTTTCTGCTTTTCCAATTACTTCTTCTTTTTCTGCTTCTTCCGTTTCTTCTTCAGCTTATTCTTCTGTCATTTCTGCCTTTTCGTCTTATGCTTCTGTTATTTCTACCTTTTTGGCTTATTCTTCTCTTATTTCTGCTTTTTCGTCTTATTCTTCTGTTTCTACTTCTTTTCCTTCTAGTTCTTCTTTTTCTTCTTGCAGTTCTACATCTCCTTCTTCTCTTCCTCATCTTCATTGTTCTGCATTTTCTGCTTTTTCAATTATTTATGCTTCTTCTACTTCTTATTCAGCTTATTCTATTATTTCTGCTTTTTCGTCTTATTCTTCTGTTTCTCCTTCTTGTTCTTCTAGTTCTTGTAGTTCTTCTTGTTCTTCTTGTAGTTCTACATCTCCTACTATTTCATCTTCCTCTGTTTCCCCTGCATTTTCTGCTTTTTCAATTACTTCCTCTTTTTCTGCTTCTTCTGCTTCTTCTTCAGCTTATTCTGTTATTTCTGCTTTTTCGGGTTATTCTTCTGTTATCTCTGCTCTTTCAGCTTATTCTTCTTTCTGCTTTTTCCTATTATACTTATGTTTCTTCTTCTTGTTCTTCTTGTGTTTCTAGTTCTTCTTGTTCTACTCGTAGTTCTACATCTCCTTCTTCTTCTTCATCTTCTTCTGTTTCTTCTACATTTTTTGCTTTTTCATGTACTTCTTCTGCTTCTTTTTCAGCTTATTCTTCTTTTATTTCTGCTCTTTCGGCTTATTCTTCTGTTATTTCTGCTTTTTCGGCGTATTCTGTTATCTCTGCTTTTTCCTCTTATTCTTCTATTTCTACTTCTTGTTCTTCTTGATCTTTTAGTTCTTCTTGTTCTTCTTTTAGTTCTACATCTCCTTCTTCTTCATCTTCTTCTGTTTCTTCTGCAATTTTTGCTTTTTCAATTACTTCCACTTCTTTTGCTTTTTCTGCTTCTTCCTCAGCTGAATCTTCTGTTATTTCTGCTTTTTGGCTTATTCTTCTGTTATTTCTGCTATTTCGTCTTATTTTTCTGTTATTTCTGCTTTTTCCTCTTATTCTTCTCCTTCTACTTCTTGTTCTTTATGTTCTTCTAGTTATTCATGTTCTTCTGTAGTTCTACATCACCCTCCTCTTCTTCTTCATCTTCTTCTGTTTCTTCTGCACATTTGTTTTTTCAATTACTTCTTCTTCTGCTTTCTGCTTCTTCAGCTGATTCTTCTGATTCTTCTGTTATTTCTGCTTTTTCGGCTTATGCTTCTGTAATTTCTAATTTTTGGTTTATTCTTCTGTTATTTCTACTTATTCAGCTTATTCTTACGTTATTTCTGCCTTTTCCTCTTATTCTTCTGTTCATCCTTCTTGTTCTTCTAGTTCTTATGTTCTTCTTGTACTTCTATATCTCCTTTTTATTCTTCTTCATCTTCCTCTGTTTCCTCTGCATTTTCAGCTTTTACAATTACTACTTCGTTTTCTGCTTCTTCTGTTTCTTCTTCAGATTATTCTTCTGTTATTTCTACCTTTTTGGCTTATTCTTCTGTTATTTCCACTTATTCAGCTTATTCTTCTCTTATTTCTGCTTTTTCGTCTTATTCTTCTGTTTCTCCTTCTTATTGTACTTGTTCTTCTATTTCTTTTTGTTCTTCTTGTAGTTCTACTTCTCCTTCTTCTTCTCTTCTCCATCTTCCTCTGTTTCTTCTGCGTTTACTGCTTTTTCAATTACTTTCCTTTTCTGCTTCTTCTGTTTCTTCTTCAGCTTATTCTTCTGTCATTATTGCCTTATTGGCTTATGCTTCTGTAATTTATAACTTTTGGCTTATTCTTCAGTTATTTCTACTTTTTCAGCTCATTCTTATGTTATTTCTGGTTTTTCATCTTATTCTTCTTTTCTCCTTCTTCTTGTTCTTCTAGTTCTTCATTTACTTCTACATCTCCTTCTTCTTCTTCTTCTTCATCTAACTCTCTTTTTTTGCATTTTCTGCTTTTTCAATTATCTCTTCGTTTTCTGCTTCTTCTGTTTCTACTTAAGATTATTCTTCTGTCATATCTGCCGTTTCTGCTTATGCTTCTGTTATTTGTACCTTTTTGGCTTATTCTTCTGTTATTTCTGCTTTTTCGTCTTTTTCTTCTGTTTCTACTTCTTCTTGTTCTTCTAGTTCTTCTTGTAGTTCTACATCTCTTTCTTCTTCATTTTCTGTTCTGCATTTTCTGCTTTTGCATTTACTTATGCTTCTTCTGCTTCTTATTCATCTTATTCTTCTATTATTTCTGCTTTTTCGACTTATTCTTCTGTTTCTCTTCTTGTTCTTCTTGTTCTGCTAGTTCTTCTTGTTCTTCTTGTAGTTCTACATCTCCTTCTTCTTATTATTCATCTTCCTCTCTTTCTTCAGCATTTTTTGCTTTTTCAATTACTTCTTCGTTTTCTGGTACTTCTGTTTCTTCTTCAGCTTATTCTTTTGTCATTTCTGCTTTTTCGGATTATGCTTCTGTAATTTCTAATTTTTGGTTTATTCTTCTGTTATTTCTACTTATTCAGCTTATTCTTACCTTATTTCTGCCTTTTCCTCTTATTCTTCTGTTCATCCTTCTTGTTCTTCTAGTTCTTATGTTCTTCTTGTACTTCTATATCTCCTTTTTATTCTTCTTCATCTTCCTCTGTTTCCTCTGCATTTTCAGCTTTTACAATTACTACTTCGTTTTCTGCTTCTTCTGTTTCTTCCTCAGATTATTCTTCTGTTATTTCTACCTTTGTGGCTTATTCTTCTGTTATTTCTACTTTTTCAGCTTATTCTGCTTTTTCTCCTTTTTCGTCTTATTCTTCTGTTTCTCGTTCTTGTTTTTCTTGTTCTTCTAGTTCTTCTTGTTCTTTTTGTAGTTCTACATCGCCTTCTTCTTCTTCAACTTCTTCTGTCTCTTCTGCATTTTCTGCTTGTTCAATTACTTCTTCGTTTTCTGGTTCTTCTTTTTCTTCTTCAGCTTATTCCTCTGTCATTTCTGCCTTTTCGGCTTATGCTTCTGTTATTTCTACCTTTTTGGCTTATTCTTCTGTTATTTGTGCTTTTTCGTCTTTTTCTTCTGTTTCTACTTCTTTTTCGTCTTGTTCTTCTAGTTCTTCTTGTTCTTCTTGAAGTTCTACTTCTCCTTCATCTTCTTCTGTTCATCTTCATAGGTTATGCATTTTCTGCTTTTTCAATTACTTCTTCGTTTTCTGCTTCTTCTGTTTCTTCTTCAGCTTATTATTCTGTCATTTCTGCCTTTTTGGCTTATGCTTCTGTTATTTCTACTTTTTGGCTTATTTCTTCTGTTATTTCTACTTATTCAGCTTATTCTTCTCTTATTTCTGCTTTTTCATCTTATTCTTCTGTTTCTTCTTCTTGTTCTTCTTGTTCTTCTTGTTCTTCTAATTCTTCTAGTTCTTCTTGTTGTTCTACATCTCCTTCTTCTTCATCTTCCTTTGTTTCTTCTGCATTTTCTGCTTTTTCAATTAGTCCTTCGTTTTCTGCTGCTTCTGTTTCTTCTGCAGATTATCCTTCTGTCGTTTCTGTCTTTTCGGGTTTTGTTTCTGTTATTTCTACCTTTTTGGCTTATTCTTCTGTTATTTCTACTTTTTCAGGTTATTCTTCTGTTATTTCTGATTTTTCGTCTTATTCTTCTGTTTCTTCTTCTTGTTCTTATTGTTCTTTCATTCTTCTTCTTCTTTTTGTTGTACATCTCCTTCTTCTTCTTCTTCATCTTTTTTTGTTTCTTCTTCATTTTCTGCTTTTCCAATTACTTCTTCTTTTTCTGCTTCTTCCGTTTCTTCTTCAGCTTATTCTTCTGTCATTTCTGCCTTTTCGTCTTATGCTTCTGTTATTTCTACCTTTTTGGCTTATTCTTCTCTTATTTCTGCTTTTTCGTCTTATTCTTCTGTTTCTTCTTCTTTTCCTTCTAGTTCTTCTTTTTCTTCTTGCAGTTCTACATCTCCTTCTTCTCTTCCTCATCTTCATTGTTCTGCATTTTCTGCTTTTTCAATTATATATGCTTCTTCTACTTCTTATTCAGCTTATTCTATTATTTCTGCTTTTTCTTCTTATTCTTCTGTTTCTCCTTCTTGTTCTTCTAGTTCTTCTAGTTCTTCTTGTTCTTCTTGTAGTTCTACATCTCCTACTATTTCATCTTCCTCTGTTTCCCCTGCATTTTCTGCTTTTTCAATTACTTCCTCTTTTTCTGCTTCTTCTGCTTCTTCTTCAGCTTATTCTGTTATTTCTGCTTTTTCGGGTTATTCTTCTGTTATCTCTGCTCTTTCAGCTTATTCTTCTTTCTGCTTTTTCCTATTATACTTATGTTTCTTCTTCTTGTTCTTCTTGTGTTTCTAGTTCTTCTTGTTCTACTCGTAGTTCTACATCTCCTTCTTCTTCTTCATCTTCTTCTGTTTCTTCTACATTTTTTGCTTTTTCATGTACTTCTTCTGCTTCTTTTTCAGCTTATTCTTCTTTTATTTCTGCTCTTTCGGCTTATTCTTCTGTTATTTCTGCTTTTTCGGCGTATTCTGTTATCTCTGCTTTTTCCTCTTATTCTTCTATTTCTACTTCTTGTTCTTCTTGATCTTTTAGTTCTTCTTGTTCTTCTTTTAGTTCTACATCTCCTTCTTCTTCATCTTCTTCTGTTTCTTCTGCAATTTTTGCTTTTTCAATTACTTCCACTTCTTTTGCTTTTTCTGCTTCTTCCTCAGCTGAATCTTCTGTTATTTCTGCTTTTTGGCTTATTCTTCTGTTATTTCTGCTATTTCGTCTTATTTTTCTGTTATTTCTGCTTTTTCCTCTTATTCTTCTCCTTCTACTTCTTGTTCTTTATGTTCTTCTAGTTATTCATGTTCTTCTGTAGTTCTACATCACCCTCCTCTTCTTCTTCATCTTCTTCTGTTTCTTCTGCACATTTGTTTTTTCAATTACTTCTTCTTCTGCCTTCTGCTTCTTCAGCTGATTCTTCTGATTCTTCTGTTATTTCTGCTTTTTCGGCTTATGCTTCTGTAATTTCTAATTTTTGGTTTATTCTTCTGTTATTTCTACTTATTCAGCTTATTCTTACGTTATTTCTGCCTTTTCCTCTTATTCTTCTGTTCATCCTTCTTGTTCTTCTAGTTCTTATGTTCTTCTTGTACTTCTATATCTCCTTTTTATTCTTCTTCATCTTCCTCTGTTTCCTCTGCATTTTCAGCTTTTACAATTACTACTTCGTTTTCTGCTTCTTCTGTTTCTTCTTCAGATTATTCTTCTGTTATTTCTACCTTTTTGGCTTATTCTTCTGTTATTTCCACTTATTCAGCTTATTCTTCTCTTATTTCTGCTTTTTCGTCTTATTCTTCTGTTTCTCCTTCTTATTGTACTTGTTCTTCTATTTCTTTTTGTTCTTCTTGTAGTTCTACTTCTCCTTCTTCTTCTCTTCTCCATCTTCCTCTGTTTCTTCTGCGTTTACTGCTTTTTCAATTACTTTCCTTTTCTGCTTCTTCTGTTTCTTCTTCAGCTTATTCTTCTGTCATTATTGCCTTATTGGCTTATGCTTCTGTAATTTATAACTTTTGGCTTATTCTTCAGTTATTTCTACTTTTTCAGCTCATTCTTATGTTATTTCTGGTTTTTCATCTTATTCTTCTTTTCTCCTTCTTCTTGTTCTTCTAGTTCTTCATTTACTTCTACATCTCCTTCTTCTTCTTCTTCTTCATCTAACTCTCTTTTTTTGCATTTTCTGCTTTTTCAATTATCTCTTCGTTTTCTGCTTCTTCTGTTTCTACTTAAGATTATTCTTCTGTCATATCTGCCGTTTCTGCTTATGCTTCTGTTATTTGTACCTTTTTGGCTTATTCTTCTGTTATTTCTGCTTTTTCGTCTTTTTCTTCTGTTTCTACTTCTTCTTGTTCTTCTAGTTCTTCTTGTAGTTCTACATCTCTTTCTTCTTCATTTTCTGTTCTGCATTTTCTGCTTTTGCATTTACTTATGCTTCTTCTGCTTCTTATTCATCTTATTCTTCTATTATTTCTGCTTTTTCGACTTATTCTTCTGTTTCTCTTCTTGTTCTTCTTGTTCTGCTAGTTCTTCTTGTTCTTCTTGTAGTTCTACATCTCCTTCTTCTTATTATTCATCTTCCTCTCTTTCTTCAGCATTTTTTGCTTTTTCAATTACTTCTTCGTTTTCTGGTACTTCTGTTTCTTCTTCAGCTTATTCTTTTGTCATTTCTGCTTTTTCGGATTATGCTTCTGTAATTTCTAATTTTTGGTTTATTCTTCTGTTATTTCTACTTATTCAGCTTATTCTTACCTTATTTCTGCCTTTTCCTCTTATTCTTCTGTTCATCCTTCTTGTTCTTCTAGTTCTTATGTTCTTCTTGTACTTCTATATCTCCTTTTTATTCTTCTTCATCTTCCTCTGTTTCCTCTGCATTTTCAGCTTTTACAATTACTACTTCGTTTTCTGCTTCTTCTGTTTCTTCCTCAGATTATTCTTCTGTTATTTCTACCTTTGTGGCTTATTCTTCTGTTATTTCTACTTTTTCAGCTTATTCTGCTTTTTCTCCTTTTTCGTCTTATTCTTCTGTTTCTCGTTCTTGTTTTTCTTGTTCTTCTAGTTCTTCTTGTTCTTTTTGTAGTTCTACATCGCCTTCTTCTTCTTCAACTTCTTCTGTCTCTTCTGCATTTTCTGCTTGTTCAATTACTTCTTCGTTTTCTGGTTCTTCTTTTTCTTCTTCAGCTTATTCCTCTGTCATTTCTGCCTTTTCGGCTTATGCTTCTGTTATTTCTACCTTTTTGGCTTATTCTTCTGTTATTTGTGCTTTTTCGTCTTTTTCTTCTGTTTCTACTTCTTTTTCGTCTTGTTCTTCTAGTTCTTCTTGTTCTTCTTGAAGTTCTACTTCTCCTTCATCTTCTTCTGTTCATCTTCATAGGTTATGCATTTTCTGCTTTTTCAATTACTTCTTCGTTTTCTGCTTCTTCTGTTTCTTCTTCAGCTTATTATTCTGTCATTTCTGCCTTTTTGGCTTATGCTTCTGTTATTTCTACTTTTTGGCTTATTTCTTCTGTTATTTCTACTTATTCAGCTTATTCTTCTCTTATTTCTGCTTTTTCATCTTATTCTTCTGTTTCTTCTTCTTGTTCTTCTTGTTCTTCTTGTTCTTCTAATTCTTCTAGTTCTTCTTGTTGTTCTACATCTCCTTCTTCTTCATCTTCCTTTGTTTCTTCTGCATTTTCTGCTTTTTCAATTAGTCCTTCGTTTTCTGCTGCTTCTGTTTCTTCTGCAGATTATCCTTCTGTCGTTTCTGTCTTTTCGGGTTTTGTTTCTGTTATTTCTACCTTTTTGGCTTATTCTTCTGTTATTTCTACTTTTTCAGGTTATTCTTCTGTTATTTCTGATTTTTCGTCTTATTCTTCTGTTTCTTCTTCTTGTTCTTCTTGTTCTTTCATTCTTCTTCTTCTTTTTGTTGTACATCTCCTTCTTCTTCTTCTTCATCTTTTTTTGTTTCTTCTTCATTTTCTGCTTTTCCAATTACTTCTTCTTTTTCTGCTTCTTCCGTTTCTTCTTCAGCTTATTCTTCTGTCATTTCTGCCTTTTCGTCTTATGCTTCTGTTATTTCTACCTTTTTGGCTTATTCTTCTCTTATTTCTGCTTTTTCGTCTTATTCTTCTGTTTCTTCTTCTTTTCCTTCTAGTTCTTCTTTTTCTTCTTGCAGTTCTACATCTCCTTCTTCTCTTCCTCATCTTCATTGTTCTGCATTTTCTGCTTTTTCAATTATATATGCTTCTTCTACTTCTTATTCAGCTTATTCTATTATTTCTGCTTTTTCTTCTTATTCTTCTGTTTCTCCTTCTTGTTCTTCTAGTTCTTCTAGTTCTTCTTGTTCTTCTTGTAGTTCTACATCTCCTACTATTTCATCTTCCTCTGTTTCCCCTGCATTTTCTGCTTTTTCAATTACTTCCTCTTTTTCTGCTTCTTCTGCTTCTTCTTCAGCTTATTCTGTTATTTCTGCTTTTTCGGGTTATTCTTCTGTTATCTCTGCTCTTTCAGCTTATTCTTCTTTCTGCTTTTTCCTATTATACTTATGTTTCTTCTTCTTGTTCTTCTTGTGTTTCTAGTTCTTCTTGTTCTACTCGTAGTTCTACATCTCCTTCTTCTTCTTCATCTTCTTCTGTTTCTTCTACATTTTTTGCTTTTTCATGTACTTCTTCTGCTTCTTTTTCAGCTTATTCTTCTTTTATTTCTGCTCTTTCGGCTTATTCTTCTGTTATTTCTGCTTTTTCGGCGTATTCTGTTATCTCTGCTTTTTCCTCTTATTCTTCTATTTCTACTTCTTGTTCTTCTTGATCTTTTAGTTCTTCTTGTTCTTCTTTTAGTTCTACATCTCCTTCTTCTTCATCTTCTTCTGTTTCTTCTGCAATTTTTGCTTTTTCAATTACTTCCACTTCTTTTGCTTTTTCTGCTTCTTCCTCAGCTGAATCTTCTGTTATTTCTGCTTTTTGGCTTATTCTTCTGTTATTTCTGCTATTTCGTCTTATTTTTCTGTTATTTCTGCTTTTTCCTCTTATTCTTCTCCTTCTACTTCTTGTTCTTTATGTTCTTCTAGTTATTCATGTTCTTCTGTAGTTCTACATCACCCTCCTCTTCTTCTTCATCTTCTTCTGTTTCTTCTGCACATTTGTTTTTTCAATTACTTCTTCTTCTGCCTTCTGCTTCTTCAGCTGATTCTTCTGATTCTTCTGTTATTTCTGCTTTTTCGGCTTATGCTTCTGTAATTTCTAATTTTTGGTTTATTCTTCTGTTATTTCTACTTATTCAGCTTATTCTTACGTTATTTCTGCCTTTTCCTCTTATTCTTCTGTTCATCCTTCTTGTTCTTCTAGTTCTTATGTTCTTCTTGTACTTCTATATCTCCTTTTTATTCTTCTTCATCTTCCTCTGTTTCCTCTGCATTTTCAGCTTTTACAATTACTACTTCGTTTTCTGCTTCTTCTGTTTCTTCTTCAGATTATTCTTCTGTTATTTCTACCTTTTTGGCTTATTCTTCTGTTATTTCCACTTATTCAGCTTATTCTTCTCTTATTTCTGCTTTTTCGTCTTATTCTTCTGTTTCTCCTTCTTATTGTACTTGTTCTTCTATTTCTTTTTGTTCTTCTTGTAGTTCTACTTCTCCTTCTTCTTCTCTTCTCCATCTTCCTCTGTTTCTTCTGCGTTTACTGCTTTTTCAATTACTTTCCTTTTCTGCTTCTTCTGTTTCTTCTTCAGCTTATTCTTCTGTCATTATTGCCTTATTGGCTTATGCTTCTGTAATTTATAACTTTTGGCTTATTCTTCAGTTATTTCTACTTTTTCAGCTCATTCTTATGTTATTTCTGGTTTTTCATCTTATTCTTCTTTTCTCCTTCTTCTTGTTCTTCTAGTTCTTCATTTACTTCTACATCTCCTTCTTCTTCTTCTTCTTCATCTAACTCTCTTTTTTTGCATTTTCTGCTTTTTCAATTATGTGTTCGTTTTCTGCTTCTTCTGTTTCTACTTAAGATTATTCTTCTGTCATACCTGCCGTTTCTGCTTATGCTTCTGTTATTTGTACCTTTTTGGCTTATTCTTCTGTTATTTCTGCTTTTTCGTCTTTTTCTTCTGTTTCTACTTCTTCTTGTTCTTCTAGTTCTTCTTGTAGTTCTACATCTCTTTCTTCTTCATTTTCTGTTCTGCATTTTCTGCTTTTGCATTTACTTATGCTTCTTCTGCTTCTTATTCATCTTATTCTTCTATTATTTCTGCTTTTTCGACTTATTCTTCTGTTTCTCTTCTTGTTCTTCTTGTTCTGCTAGTTCTTCTTGTTCTTCTTGTAGTTCTACATCTCCTTCTTCTTATTATTCATCTTCCTCTCTTTCTTCAGCATTTTTTGCTTTTTCAATTACTTCTTCGTTTTCTGGTACTTCTGTTTCTTCTTCAGCTTATTCTTTTGTCATTTCTGCTTTTTCGGATTATGCTTCTGTAATTTCTAATTTTTGGTTTATTCTTCTGTTATTTCTACTTATTCAGCTTATTCTTACCTTATTTCTGCCTTTTCCTCTTATTCTTCTGTTCATCCTTCTTGTTCTTCTAGTTCTTATGTTCTTCTTGTACTTCTATATCTCCTTTTTATTCTTCTTCATCTTCCTCTGTTTCCTCTGCATTTTCAGCTTTTACAATTACTACTTCGTTTTCTGCTTCTTCTGTTTCTTCCTCAGATTATTCTTCTGTTATTTCTACCTTTGTGGCTTATTCTTCTGTTATTTCTACTTTTTCAGCTTATTCTGCTTTTTCTCCTTTTTCGTCTTATTCTTCTGTTTCTCGTTCTTGTTTTTCTTGTTCTTCTAGTTCTTCTTGTTCTTTTTGTAGTTCTACATCGCCTTCTTCTTCTTCAACTTCTTCTGTCTCTTCTGCATTTTCTGCTTGTTCAATTACTTCTTCGTTTTCTGGTTCTTCTTTTTCTTCTTCAGCTTATTCCTCTGTCATTTCTGCCTTTTCGGCTTATGCTTCTGTTATTTCTACCTTTTTGGCTTATTCTTCTGTTATTTGTGCTTTTTCGTCTTTTTCTTCTGTTTCTACTTCTTTTTCGTCTTGTTCTTCTAGTTCTTCTTGTTCTTCTTGAAGTTCTACTTCTCCTTCATCTTCTTCTGTTCATCTTCATAGGTTATGCATTTTCTGCTTTTTCAATTACTTCTTCGTTTTCTGCTTCTTCTGTTTCTTCTTCAGCTTATTATTCTGTCATTTCTGCCTTTTTGGCTTATGCTTCTGTTATTTCTACTTTTTGGCTTATTTCTTCTGTTATTTCTACTTATTCAGCTTATTCTTCTCTTATTTCTGCTTTTTCATCTTATTCTTCTGTTTCTTCTTCTTGTTCTTCTTGTTCTTCTTGTTCTTCTAATTCTTCTAGTTCTTCTTGTTGTTCTACATCTCCTTCTTCTTCATCTTCCTTTGTTTCTTCTGCATTTTCTGCTTTTTCAATTAGTCCTTCGTTTTCTGCTGCTTCTGTTTCTTCTGCAGATTATCCTTCTGTCGTTTCTGTCTTTTCGGGTTTTGTTTCTGTTATTTCTACCTTTTTGGCTTATTCTTCTGTTATTTCTACTTTTTCAGGTTATTCTTCTGTTATTTCTGATTTTTCGTCTTATTCTTCTGTTTCTTCTTCTTGTTCTTATTGTTCTTTCATTCTTCTTCTTCTTTTTGTTGTACATCTCCTTCTTCTTCTTCTTCATCTTTTTTTGTTTCTTCTTCATTTTCTGCTTTTCCAATTACTTCTTCTTTTTCTGCTTCTTCCGTTTCTTCTTCAGCTTATTCTTCTGTCATTTCTGCCTTTTCGTCTTATGCTTCTGTTATTTCTACCTTTTTGGCTTATTCTTCTCTTATTTCTGCTTTTTCGTCTTATTCTTCTGTTTCTTCTTTTCCTTCTAGTTCTTCTTTTTCTTCTTGCAGTTCTACATCTCCTTCTTCTCTTCCTCATCTTCATTGTTCTGCATTTTCTGCTTTTTCAATTATATATGCTTCTTCTACTTCTTATTCAGCTTATTCTATTATTTCTGCTTTTTCTTCTTATTCTTCTGTTTCTCCTTCTTGTTCTTCTAGTTCTTCTAGTTCTTCTTGTTCTTCTTGTAGTTCTACATCTCCTACTATTTCATCTTCCTCTGTTTCCCCTGCATTTTCTGCTTTTTCAATTACTTCCTCTTTTTCTGCTTCTTCTGCTTCTTCTTCAGCTTATTCTGTTATTTCTGCTTTTTCGGGTTATTCTTCTGTTATCTCTGCTCTTTCAGCTTATTCTTCTTTCTGCTTTTTCCTATTATACTTATGTTTCTTCTTCTTGTTCTTCTTGTGTTTCTAGTTCTTCTTGTTCTACTCGTAGTTCTACATCTCCTTCTTCTTCTTCATCTTCTTCTGTTTCTTCTACATTTTTTGCTTTTTCATGTACTTCTTCTGCTTCTTTTTCAGCTTATTCTTCTTTTATTTCTGCTCTTTCGGCTTATTCTTCTGTTATTTCTGCTTTTTCGGCGTATTCTGTTATCTCTGCTTTTTCCTCTTATTCTTCTATTTCTACTTCTTGTTCTTCTTGATCTTTTAGTTCTTCTTGTTCTTCTTTTAGTTCTACATCTCCTTCTTCTTCATCTTCTTCTGTTTCTTCTGCAATTTTTGCTTTTTCAATTACTTCCACTTCTTTTGCTTTTTCTGCTTCTTCCTCAGCTGAATCTTCTGTTATTTCTGCTTTTTGGCTTATTCTTCTGTTATTTCTGCTATTTCGTCTTATTTTTCTGTTATTTCTGCTTTTTCCTCTTATTCTTCTCCTTCTACTTCTTGTTCTTTATGTTCTTCTAGTTATTCATGTTCTTCTGTAGTTCTACATCACCCTCCTCTTCTTCTTCATCTTCTTCTGTTTCTTCTGCACATTTGTTTTTTCAATTACTTCTTCTTCTGCCTTCTGCTTCTTCAGCTGATTCTTCTGATTCTTCTGTTATTTCTGCTTTTTCGGCTTATGCTTCTGTAATTTCTAATTTTTGGTTTATTCTTCTGTTATTTCTACTTATTCAGCTTATTCTTACGTTATTTCTGCCTTTTCCTCTTATTCTTCTGTTCATCCTTCTTGTTCTTCTAGTTCTTATGTTCTTCTTGTACTTCTATATCTCCTTTTTATTCTTCTTCATCTTCCTCTGTTTCCTCTGCATTTTCAGCTTTTACAATTACTACTTCGTTTTCTGCTTCTTCTGTTTCTTCTTCAGATTATTCTTCTGTTATTTCTACCTTTTTGGCTTATTCTTCTGTTATTTCCACTTATTCAGCTTATTCTTCTCTTATTTCTGCTTTTTCGTCTTATTCTTCTGTTTCTCCTTCTTATTGTACTTGTTCTTCTATTTCTTTTTGTTCTTCTTGTAGTTCTACTTCTCCTTCTTCTTCTCTTCTCCATCTTCCTCTGTTTCTTCTGCGTTTACTGCTTTTTCAATTACTTTCCTTTTCTGCTTCTTCTGTTTCTTCTTCAGCTTATTCTTCTGTCATTATTGCCTTATTGGCTTATGCTTCTGTAATTTATAACTTTTGGCTTATTCTTCAGTTATTTCTACTTTTTCAGCTCATTCTTATGTTATTTCTGGTTTTTCATCTTATTCTTCTTTTCTCCTTCTTCTTGTTCTTCTAGTTCTTCATTTACTTCTACATCTCCTTCTTCTTCTTCTTCTTCATCTAACTCTCTTTTTTTGCATTTTCTGCTTTTTCAATTATCTCTTCGTTTTCTGCTTCTTCTGTTTCTACTTAAGATTATTCTTCTGTCATATCTGCCGTTTCTGCTTATGCTTCTGTTATTTGTACCTTTTTGGCTTATTCTTCTGTTATTTCTGCTTTTTCGTCTTTTTCTTCTGTTTCTACTTCTTCTTGTTCTTCTAGTTCTTCTTGTAGTTCTACATCTCTTTCTTCTTCATTTTCTGTTCTGCATTTTCTGCTTTTGCATTTACTTATGCTTCTTCTGCTTCTTATTCATCTTATTCTTCTATTATTTCTGCTTTTTCGACTTATTCTTCTGTTTCTCTTCTTGTTCTTCTTGTTCTGCTAGTTCTTCTTGTTCTTCTTGTAGTTCTACATCTCCTTCTTCTTATTATTCATCTTCCTCTCTTTCTTCAGCATTTTTTGCTTTTTCAATTACTTCTTCGTTTTCTGGTACTTCTGTTTCTTCTTCAGCTTATTCTTTTGTCATTTCTGCTTTTTCGGATTATGCTTCTGTAATTTCTAATTTTTGGTTTATTCTTCTGTTATTTCTACTTATTCAGCTTATTCTTACGTTATTTCTGCCTTTTCCTCTTATTCTTCTGTTCATCCTTCTTGTTCTTCTAGTTCTTATGTTCTTCTTGTACTTCTATATCTCCTTTTATTCTTCTTCATCTTCCTCTGTTTCCTCTGCATTTTCAGCTTTTACAATTACTACTTCGTTTTCTGCTTCTTCTGTTTCTTCCTCAGATTATTCTTCTGTTATTTCTACCTTTGTGGCTTATTCTTCTGTTATTTCTACTTTTTCAGCTTATTCTGCTTTTTCTCCTTTTTCGTCTTATTCTTCTGTTTCTCGTTCTTGTTTTTCTTGTTCTTCTAGTTCTTCTTGTTCTTTTTGTAGTTCTACATCGCCTTCTTCTTCTTCAACTTCTTCTGTCTCTTCTGCATTTTCTGCTTGTTCAATTACTTCTTCGTTTTCTGGTTCTTCTTTTTCTTCTTCAGCTTATTCCTCTGTCATTTCTGCCTTTTCGGCTTATGCTTCTGTTATTTCTACCTTTTTGGCTTATTCTTCTGTTATTTGTGCTTTTTCGTCTTTTTCTTCTGTTTCTACTTCTTTTTCGTCTTGTTCTTCTAGTTCTTCTTGTTCTTCTTGAAGTTCTACTTCTCCTTCATCTTCTTCTGTTCATCTTCATAGGTTATGCATTTTCTGCTTTTTCAATTACTTCTTCGTTTTCTGCTTCTTCTGTTTCTTCTTCAGCTTATTATTCTGTCATTTCTGCCTTTTTGGCTTATGCTTCTGTTATTTCTACTTTTTGGCTTATTTCTTCTGTTATTTCTACTTATTCAGCTTATTCTTCTCTTATTTCTGCTTTTTCATCTTATTCTTCTGTTTCTTCTTCTTGTTCTTCTTGTTCTTCTTGTTCTTCTAATTCTTCTAGTTCTTCTTGTTGTTCTACATCTCCTTCTTCTTCATCTTCCTTTGTTTCTTCTGCATTTTCTGCTTTTTCAATTAGTCCTTCGTTTTCTGCTGCTTCTGTTTCTTCTGCAGATTATCCTTCTGTCGTTTCTGTCTTTTCGGGTTTTGTTTCTGTTATTTCTACCTTTTTGGCTTATTCTTCTGTTATTTCTACTTTTTCAGGTTATTCTTCTGTTATTTCTGATTTTTCGTCTTATTCTTCTGTTTCTTCTTCTTGTTCTTATTGTTCTTTCATTCTTCTTCTTCTTTTTGTTGTACATCTCCTTCTTCTTCTTCTTCATCTTTTTTTGTTTCTTCTTCATTTTCTGCTTTTCCAATTACTTCTTCTTTTTCTGCTTCTTCCGTTTCTTCTTCAGCTTATTCTTCTGTCATTTCTGCCTTTTCGTCTTATGCTTCTGTTATTTCTACCTTTTTGGCTTATTCTTCTCTTATTTCTGCTTTTTCGTCTTATTCTTCTGTTTCTTCTTCTTTTCCTTCTAGTTCTTCTTTTTCTTCTTGCAGTTCTACATCTCCTTCTTCTCTTCCTCATCTTCATTGTTCTGCATTTTCTGCTTTTTCAATTATATATGCTTCTTCTACTTCTTATTCAGCTTATTCTATTATTTCTGCTTTTTCTTCTTATTCTTCTGTTTCTCCTTCTTGTTCTTCTAGTTCTTCTAGTTCTTCTTGTTCTTCTTGTAGTTCTACATCTCCTACTATTTCATCTTCCTCTGTTTCCCCTGCATTTTCTGCTTTTTCAATTACTTCCTCTTTTTCTGCTTCTTCTGCTTCTTCTTCAGCTTATTCTGTTATTTCTGCTTTTTCGGGTTATTCTTCTGTTATCTCTGCTCTTTCAGCTTATTCTTCTTTCTGCTTTTTCCTATTATACTTATGTTTCTTCTTCTTGTTCTTCTTGTGTTTCTAGTTCTTCTTGTTCTACTCGTAGTTCTACATCTCCTTCTTCTTCTTCATCTTCTTCTGTTTCTTCTACATTTTTTGCTTTTTCATGTACTTCTTCTGCTTCTTTTTCAGCTTATTCTTTTATTTCTGCTCTTTCGGCTTATTCTTCTGTTATTTCTGCTTTTTCGGCGTATTCTGTTATCTCTGCTTTTTCCTCTTATTCTTCTATTTCTACTTCTTGTTCTTCTTGATCTTTTAGTTCTTCTTGTTCTTCTTTTAGTTCTACATCTCCTTCTTCTTCATCTTCTTCTGTTTCTTCTGCAATTTTTGCTTTTTCAATTACTTCCACTTCTTTTGCTTTTTCTGCTTCTTCCTCAGCTGAATCTTCTGTTATTTCTGCTTTTTGGCTTATTCTTCTGTTATTTCTGCTATTTCGTCTTATTTTTCTGTTATTTCTGCTTTTTCCTCTTATTCTTCTCCTTCTACTTCTTGTTCTTTATGTTCTTCTAGTTATTCATGTTCTTCTGTAGTTCTACATCACCCTCCTCTTCTTCTTCATCTTCTTCTGTTTCTTCTGCACATTTGTTTTTTCAATTACTTCTTCTTCTGCCTTCTGCTTCTTCAGCTGATTCTTCTGATTCTTCTGTTATTTCTGCTTTTTCGGCTTATGCTTCTGTAATTTCTAATTTTTGGTTTATTCTTCTGTTATTTCTACTTATTCAGCTTATTCTTACGTTATTTCTGCCTTTTCCTCTTATTCTTCTGTTCATCCTTCTTGTTCTTCTAGTTCTTATGTTCTTCTTGTACTTCTATATCTCCTTTTTATTCTTCTTCATCTTCCTCTGTTTCCTCTGCATTTTCAGCTTTTACAATTACTACTTCGTTTTCTGCTTCTTCTGTTTCTTCTTCAGATTATTCTTCTGTTATTTCTACCTTTTTGGCTTATTCTTCTGTTATTTCCACTTATTCAGCTTATTCTTCTCTTATTTCTGCTTTTTCGTCTTATTCTTCTGTTTCTCCTTCTTATTGTACTTGTTCTTCTATTTCTTTTTGTTCTTCTTGTAGTTCTACTTCTCCTTCTTCTTCTCTTCTCCATCTTCCTCTGTTTCTTCTGCGTTTACTGCTTTTTCAATTACTTTCGTTTTCTGCTTCTTCTGTTTCTTCTTCAGCTTATTCTTCTGTCATTATTGCCTTATTGGCTTATGCTTCTGTAATTTATAACTTTTGGCTTATTCTTCAGTTATTTCTACTTTTTCAGCTCATTCTTATGTTATTTCTGGTTTTTCATCTTATTCTTCTTTTCTCCTTCTTCTTGTTCTTCTAGTTCTTCATTTACTTCTACATCTCCTTCTTCTTCTTCTTCTTCATCTAACTCTCTTTTTTTGCATTTTCTGCTTTTTCAATTATCTCTTCGTTTTCTGCTTCTGTTTCTACTTAAGATTATTCTTCTGTCATATCTGCCGTTTCTGCTTATGCTTCTGTTATTTGTACCTTTTTGGCTTATTCTTCTGTTATTTCTGCTTTTTCGTCTTTTTCTTCTGTTTCTACTTCTTCTTGTTCTTCTAGTTCTTCTTGTAGTTCTACATCTCTTTCTTCTTCATTTTCTGTTCTGCATTTTCTGCTTTTGCATTTACTTATGCTTCTTCTGCTTCTTATTCATCTTATTCTTCTATTATTTCTGCTTTTTCGACTTATTCTTCTGTTTCTCTTCTTGTTCTTCTTGTTCTGCTAGTTCTTCTTGTTCTTCTTGTAGTTCTACATCTCCTTCTTCTTATTATTCATCTTCCTCTCTTTCTTCAGCATTTTTTGCTTTTTCAATTACTTCTTCGTTTTCTGGTACTTCTGTTTCTTCTTCAGCTTATTCTTTTGTCATTTCTGCTTTTTCGGATTATGCTTCTGTAATTTCTAATTTTTGGTTTATTCTTCTGTTATTTCTACTTATTCAGCTTATTCTTACCTTATTTCTGCCTTTTCCTCTTATTCTTCTGTTCATCCTTCTTGTTCTTCTAGTTCTTATGTTCTTCTTGTACTTCTATATCTCCTTTTTATTCTTCTTCATCTTCCTCTGTTTCCTCTGCATTTTCAGCTTTTACAATTACTACTTCGTTTTCTGCTTCTTCTGTTTCTTCCTCAGATTATTCTTCTGTGATTTCTACCTTTGTGGCTTATTCTTCTGTTATTTCTACTTTTTCAGCTTATTCTGCTTTTTCTCCTTTTTCGTCTTATTCTTCTGTTTCTCGTTCTTGTTTTTCTTGTTCTTCTAGTTCTTCTTGTTCTTTTTGTAGTTCTACATCGCCTTCTTCTTCTTCAACTTCTTCTGTCTCTTCTGCATTTTCTGCTTGTTCAATTACTTCTTCGTTTTCTGGTTCTTCTTTTTCTTCTTCAGCTTATTCCTCTGTCATTTCTGCCTTTTCGGCTTATGCTTCTGTTATTTCTACCTTTTTGGCTTATTCTTCTGTTATTTGTGCTTTTTCGTCTTTTTCTTCTGTTTCTACTTCTTTTTCTTCTTGTTCTTCTAGTTCTTCTTGTTCTTCTTGAAGTTCTACTTCTCCTTCATCTTCTTCTGTTCATCTTCATAGGTTATGCATTTTCTGCTTTTTCAATTACTTCTTCGTTTTCTGCTTCTTCTGTTTCTTCTTCAGCTTATTATTCTGTCATTTCTGCCTTTTTGGCTTATGCTTCTGTTATTTCTACTTTTTGGCTTATTTCTTCTGTTATTTCTACTTATTCAGCTTATTCTTCTCTTATTTCTGCTTTTTCATCTTATTCTTCTGTTTCTCCTTCTTGTTCTTCTTGTTCTTCTAATTCTTCTAGTTCTTCTTGTTGTTCTACATCTCCTTCTTCTTCATCTTCCTTTGTTTCTTCTGCATTTTCTGCTTTTTCAATTACTCCTTCGTTTTCTGCTGCTTCTGTTTCTTCTGCAGATTATCCTTCTGTCGTTTCTGTCTTTTCGGGTTTTGTTTCTGTTATTTCTACCTTTTTGGCTTATTCTTCTGTTATTTCTACTTTTTCAGGTTATTCTTCTGTTATTTCTGATTTTTCGTCTTATTCTTCTGTTTCTTCTTCTTGTTCTTATTGTTCTTTCATTCTTCTTCTTCTTCTTTTTGTTGTACATCTCCTTCTTCTTCTTCTTCATCTTTTTTTGTTTCTTCTTCATTTTCTGCTTTTCCAATTACTTCTTCTTTTTCTGCTTCTTCCGTTTCTTCTTCAGCTTATTCTTCTGTCATTTCTGCCTTTTCGTCTTATGCTTCTGTTATTTCTACCTTTTTGGCTTATTCTTCTCTTATTTCTGCTTTTTCGTCTTATTCTTCTGTTTCTACTTCTTTTCCTTCTAGTTCTTCTTTTTCTTCTTGCAGTTCTACATCTCCTTCTTCTCTTCCTCATCTTCATTGTTCTGCATTTTCTGCTTTTTCAATTATTTATGCTTCTTCTACTTCTTATTCAGCTTATTCTATTATTTCTGCTTTTTCGTCTTATTCTTCTGTTTCTCCTTCTTGTTCTTCTAGTTCTTCTAGTTCTTCTTGTTCTTCTTGTAGTTCTACATCTCCTACTATTTCATCTTCCTCTGTTTCCCCTGCATTTTCTGCTTTTTCAATTACTTCCTCTCTTTCTGCTTCTTCTGCTTCTTCTTCAGCTTATTCTGTTATTTCTGCTTTTTCGGGTTATTCTTCTGTTATCTCTGCTCTTTCAGCTTATTCTTCTTTCTGCTTTTTCCTATTATACTTATGTTTCTTCTTCTTGTTCTTCTTGTGTTTCTAGTTCTTCTTGTTCTACTCGTAGTTCTACATCTCCTTCTTCTTCTTCATCTTCTTCTGTTTCTTCTACATTTTTTGCTTTTTCATGTACTTCTTCTGCTTCTTTTTCAGCTTATTCTTCTTTTATTTCTGCTCTTTCGGCTTATTCTTCTGTTATTTCTGCTTTTTCGGCGTATTCTGTTATCTCTGCTTTTTCCTCTTATTCTTCTATTTCTACTTCTTGTTCTTCTTGATCTTTTAGTTCTTCTTGTTCTTCTTTTAGTTCTACATCTCCTTCTTCTTCTTCTTCTTCTTCATCTTTTTCTGTTTCTTCTGCAATTTTTGCTTTTTCAATTACTTCCACTTCTTTTGCTTTTTCTGCTTCTTCCTCAGCTGAATCTTCTGTTATTTCTGCTTTTTGGCTTATTCTTCTGTTATTTCTGCTATTTCGTCTTATTTTTCTGTTATTTCTGCTTTTTCCTCTTATTCTTCTCCTTCTACTTCTTGTTCTTTATGTTCTTCTAGTTATTCATGTTCTTCTGTAGTTCTACATCACCCTCCTCTTCTTCTTCATCTTCTTCTGTTTCTTCTGCACATTTGTTTTTTCAATTACTTCTTCTTCTGCTTTCTGCTTCTTCAGCTGATTCTTCTGATTCTTCTGTTATTTCTGCTTTTTCGGCTTATGCTTCTGTAATTTCTAATTTTTGGTTTATTCTTCTGTTATTTCTACTTATTCAGCTTATTCTTACGTTATTTCTGCCTTTTCCTCTTATTCTTCTGTTCATCCTTCTTGTTCTTCTAGTTCTTATGTTCTTCTTGTACTTCTATATCTCCTTTTTATTCTTCTTCATCTTCCTCTGTTTCCTCTGCATTTTCAGCTTTTACAATTACTACTTCGTTTTCTGCTTCTTCTGTTTCTTCTTCAGATTATTCTTCTGTTATTTCTACCTTTTTGGCTTATTCTTCTGTTATTTCCACTTATTCAGCTTATTCTTCTCTTATTTCTGCTTTTTCGTCTTATTCTTCTGTTTCTCCTTCTTATTGTACTTGTTCTTCTATTTCTTTTTGTTCTTCTTGTAGTTCTACTTCTCCTTCTTCTTCTCTTCTCCATCTTCCTCTGTTTCTTCTGCGTTTACTGCTTTTTCAATTACTTTCCTTTTCTGCTTCTTCTGTTTCTTCTTCAGCTTATTCTTCTGTCATTATTGCCTTATTGGCTTATGCTTCTGTAATTTATAACTTTTGGCTTATTCTTCAGTTATTTCTACTTTTTCAGCTCATTCTTATGTTATTTCTGGTTTTTCATCTTATTCTTCTTTTCTCCTTCTTCTTGTTCTTCTAGTTCTTCATTTAC
Organism: Talpa europaea; assembly: GCF_964194135.1. NCBI lineage: Eukaryota > Metazoa > Chordata > Mammalia > Eulipotyphla > Talpidae > Talpa > Talpa europaea. The sequence goes on along the minus strand of NW_028168037.1, from coordinate 114,399 downwards.
TTCTACATCTCCTTCTTCTTCTTCTTCTTCTTCTTCATCTAACTCTCTTTTTTTGCATTTTCTGCTTTTTCAATTATCTCTTCGTTTTCTGCTTCTTCTGTTTCTACTTAAGATTATTCTTCAGTCATATCTGCCGTTTCTGCTTATGCTTCTGTTATTTGTACCTTTTTGGCGTATTCTTCTGTTATTTCTGCTTTTTCGTCTTTTTCTTCTGTTTCTACTTCTTCTTGTTCTTCTAGTTCTTCTTGTAGTTCTACATCTCTTTCTTCTTCATTTTCTGTTCTGCATTTTCTGCTTTTGCATTTACTTATGCTTCTTCTGCTTCTTATTCATCTTATTCTTCTATTATTTCTGCTTTTTCGACTTATTCTTCTGTTTCTCTTCTTGTTCTTCTTGTTCTGCTAGTTCTTCTTGTTCTTCTTGTAGTTCTACATCTCCTTCTTCTTATTATTCATCTTCCTCTCTTTCTTCAGCATTTTTTGCTTTTTCAATTACTTCTTCGTTTTCTGGTACTTCTGTTTCTTCTTCAGCTTATTCTTTTGTCATTTCTGCTTTTTCGGATTATGCTTCTGTAATTTCTAATTTTTGGTTTATTCTTCTGTTATTTCTACTTATTCAGCTTATTCTTACGTTATTTCTGCCTTTTCCTCTTATTCTTCTGTTCATCCTTCTTGTTCTTCTAGTTCTTATGTTCTTCTTGTACTTCTATATCTCCTTTTTATTCTTCTTCATCTTCCTCTGTTTCCTCTGCATTTTCAGCTTTTACAATTACTACTTCGTTTTCTGCTTCTTCTGTTTCTTCCTCAGATTATTCTTCTGTTATTTCTACCTTTGTGGCTTATTCTTCTGTTATTTCTACTTTTTCAGCTTATTCTGCTTTTTCTCCTTTTTCGTCTTATTCTTCTGTTTCTCGTTCTTGTTTTTCTTGTTCTTCTAGTTCTTCTTGTTCTTTTTGTAGTTCTACATCGCCTTCTTCTTCTTCAACTTCTTCTGTCTCTTCTGCATTTTCTGCTTGTTCAATTACTTCTTCGTTTTCTGGTTCTTCTTTTTCTTCTTCAGCTTATTCCTCTGTCATTTCTGCCTTTTCGGCTTATACTTCTGTTATTTCTACCTTTTTGGCTTATTCTTCTGTTATTTGTGCTTTTTCGTCTTTTTCTTCTGTTTCTACTTCTTTTTCGTCTTGTTCTTCTAGTTCTTCTTGTTCTTCTTGAAGTTCTACTTCTCCTTCATCTTCTTCTGTTCATCTTCATAGGTTATGCATTTTCTGCTTTTTCAATTACTTCTTCGTTTTCTGCTTCTTCTGTTTCATCTTCAGCTTATTATTCTGTCATTTCTGCCTTTTTGGCTTATGCTTCTCTTATTTCTACTTTTTGGCTTATTTCTTCTGTTATTTCTACTTATTCAGCTTATTCTTCTCTTATTTCTGCTTTTTCATCTTATTCTTCTGTTTCTCCTTCTTGTTCTTCTTGTTCTTCTAATTCTTCTAGTTCTTCTTGTTGTTCTACATCTCCTTCTTCTTCATCTTCCTTTGTTTCTTCTGCATTTTCTGCTTTTTCAATTACTCCTTCGTTTTCTGCTGCTTCTGTTTCTTCTGCAGATTATCCTTCTGTCGTTTCTGTCTTTTCGGGTTTTGTTTCTGTTATTTCTACCTTTTTGGCTTATTCTTCTGTTATTTCTACTTTTTCAGGTTATTCTTCTGTTATTTCTGATTTTTCGTCTTATTCTTCTGTTTCTTCTTCTTGTTCTTATTGTTCTTTCATTCTTCTTCTTCTTTTTGTTGTACATCTCCTTCTTCTTCTTCTTCATCTTTTTTTGTTTCTTCTTCATTTTCTGCTTTTCCAATTACTTCTTCTTTTTCTGCTTCTTCCGTTTCTTCTTCAGCTTATTCTTCTGTCATTTCTGCCTTTTCGTCTTTTGCTTCTGTTATTTCTACCTTTTTGGCTTATTCTTCTCTTATTTCTGCTTTTTCGTCTTATTCTTCTGTTTCTACTTCTTTTCCTTCTAGTTCTTCTTTTTCTTCTTGCAGTTCTACATCTCCTTCTTCTCTTCCTCATCTTCATTGTTCTGCATTTTCTGCTTTTTCAATTATTTATGCTTCTTCTACTTCTTATTCAGCTTATTCTATTATTTCTGCTTTTTCGTCTTATTCTTCTGTTTCTCCTTCTTGTTCTTCTAGTTCTTCTAGTTCTTCTTGTTCTTCTTGTAGTTCTACATCTCCTACTATTTCATCTTCCTCTGTTTCCCCTGCATTTTCTGCTTTTTCAATTACTTCCTCTTTTTCTGCTTCTTCTGCTTCTTCTTCAGCTTATTCTGTTATTTCTGCTTTTTCGGGTTATTCTTCTGTTATCTCTGCTCTTTCAGCTTATTCTTCTTTCTGCTTTTTCCTATTATACTTATGTTTCTTCTTCTTGTTCTTCTTGTGTTTCTAGTTCTTCTTGTTCTACTCGTAGTTCTACATCTCCTTCTTCTTCTTCATCTTCTTCTGTTTCTTCTACATTTTTTGCTTTGTCATGTACTTCTTCTGCTTCTTTTTCAGCTTATTCTTCTTTTATTTCTGCTCTTTCGGCTTATTCTTCTGTTATTTCTGCTTTTTCGGCGTATTCTGTTATCTCTGCTTTTTCCTCTTATTCTTCTATTTCTACTTCTTGTTCTTCTTGATCTTTTAGTTCTTCTTGTTCTTCTTTTAGTTCTACATCTCCTTCTTCTTCATCTTCTTCTGTTTCTTCTGCAATTTTTGCTTTTTCAATTACTTCCACTTCTTTTGCTTTTTCTGCTTCTTCCTCAGCTGAATCTTCTGTTATTTCTGCTTTTTGGCTTATTCTTCTGTTATTTCTGCTATTTCGTCTTATTTTTCTGTTATTTCTGCTTTTTCCTCTTATTCTTCTCCTTCTACTTCTTGTTCTTTATGTTCTTCTAGTTATTCATGTTCTTCTGTAGTTCTACATCACCCTCCTCTTCTTCTTCATCTTCTTCTGTTTCTTCTGCACATTTGTTTTTTCAATTACTTCTTCTTCTGCCTTCTGCTTCTTCAGCTGATTCTTCTGATTCTTCTGTTATTTCTGCTTTTTCGGCTTATGCTTCTGTAATTTCTAATTTTTGGTTTATTCTTCTGTTATTTCTACTTATTCAGCTTATTCTTACGTTATTTCTGCCTTTTCCTCTTATTCTTCTGTTCATCCTTCTTGTTCTTCTAGTTCTTATGTTCTTCTTGTACTTCTATATCTCCTTTTTATTCTTCTTCATCTTCCTCTGTTTCCTCTGCATTTTCTGCTTTTACAATTACTACTTCGTTTTCTGCTTCTTCTGTTTCTTCCTCAGATTATTCTTCTGTGATTTCTACCTTTGTGGCTTATTCTTCTGTTATTTCTACTTTTTCAGCTTATTCTGCTTTTTCTCCTTTTTCGTCTTATTCTTCTGTTTCTCGTTCTTGTTTTTCTTGTTCTTCTAGTTCTTCTTGTTCTTTTTGTAGTTCTACATCGCCTTCTTCTTCTTCAACTTCTTCTGTCTCTTCTGCATTTTCTGCTTGTTCAATTACTTCTTCGTTTTCTGGTTCTTCTTTTTCTTCTTCAGCTTATTCCTCTGTCATTTCTGCCTTTTCGGCTTATGCTTCTGTTATTTCTACCTTTTTGGCTTATTCTTCTGTTATTTGTGCTTTTTCGTCTTTTTCTTCTGTTTCTACTTCTTTTTCTTCTTGTTCTTCTAGTTCTTCTTGTTCTTCTTGAAGTTCTACTTCTCCTTCATCTTCTTCTGTTCATCTTCATAGGTTATGCATTTTCTGCTTTTTCAATTACTTCTTCGTTTTCTGCTTCTTCTGTTTCTTCTTCAGCTTATTATTCTGTCATTTCTGCCTTTTTGGCTTATGCTTCTGTTATTTCTACTTTTTGGCTTATTTCTTCTGTTATTTCTACTTATTCAGCTTATTCTTCTCTTATTTCTGCTTTTTCATCTTATTCTTCTGTTTCTCCTTCTTGTTCTTCTTGTTCTTCTAGTTCTTCTAGTTCTTCTTGTTGTTCTACATCTCCTTCTTCTTCATCTTCCTTTGTTTCTTCTGCATTTTCTGCTTTTTCAATTACTCCTTCGTTTTCTGCTGCTTCTGTTTCTTCTGCAGATTATCCTTCTGTCGTTTCTGTCTTTTCGGGTTTTGTTTCTGTTATTTCTACCTTTTTGGCTTATTCTTCTGTTATTTCTACTTTTTCAGGTTATTCTTCTGTTATTTCTGATTTTTCGTCTTATTCTTCTGTTTCTTCTTCTTGTTCTTCTTGTTCTTTCATTCTTCTTCTTCTTCTTTTTGTTGTACATCTCCTTCTTCTTCTTCTTCATCTTTTTTTGTTTCTTCTTCATTTTCTGCTTTTCCAATTACTTCTTCTTTTTCTGCTTCTTCCGTTTCTTCTTCAGCTTATTCTTCTGTCATTTCTGCCTTTTCGTCTTATGCTTCTGTTATTTCTACCTTTTTGGCTTATTCTTCTCTTATTTCTGCTTTTTCGTCTTATTCTTCTGTTTCTACTTCTTTTCCTTCTAGTTCTTCTTTTTCTTCTTGCAGTTCTACATCTCCTTCTTCTCTTCCTCATCTTCATTGTTCTGCATTTTCTGCTTTTTCAATTATTTATGCTTCTTCTACTTCTTATTCAGCTTATTCTATTATTTCTGCTTTTTCGTCTTATTCTTCTGTTTCTCCTTCTTGTTCTTCTAGTTCTTCTAGTTCTTCTTGTTCTTCTTGTAGTTCTACATCTCCTACTATTTCATCTTCCTCTGTTTCCCCTGCATTTTCTGCTTTTTCAATTACTTCCTCTTTTTCTGCTTCTTCTGCTTCTTCTTCAGCTTATTCTGTTATTTCTGCTTTTTCGGGTTATTCTTCTGTTATCTCTGCTCTTTCAGCTTATTCTTCTTTCTGCTTTTTCCTATTATACTTATGTTTCTTCTTCTTGTTCTTCTTGTGTTTCTAGTTCTTCTTGTTCTACTCGTAGTTCTACATCTCCTTCTTCTTCTTCATCTTCTTCTGTTTCTTCTACATTTTTTGCTTTGTCATGTACTTCTTCTGCTTCTTTTTCAGCTTATTCTTCTTTTATTTCTGCTCTTTCGGCTTATTCTTCTGTTATTTCTGCTTTTTCGGCGTATTCTGTTATCTCTGCTTTTTCCTCTTATTCTTCTATTTCTACTTCTTGTTCTTCTTGATCTTTTAGTTCTTCTTGTTCTTCTTTTAGTTCTACATCTCCTTCTTCTTCATCTTCTTCTGTTTCTTCTGCAATTTTTGCTTTTTCAATTACTTCCACTTCTTTTGCTTTTTCTGCTTCTTCCTCAGCTGAATCTTCTGTTATTTCTGCTTTTTGGCTTATTCTTCTGTTATTTCTGCTATTTCGTCTTATTTTTCTGTTATTTCTGCTTTTTCCTCTTATTCTTCTCCTTCTACTTCTTGTTCTTTATGTTCTTCTAGTTATTCATGTTCTTCTGTAGTTCTACATCACCCTCCTCTTCTTCTTCATCTTCTTCTGTTTCTTCTGCACATTTGTTTTTTCAATTACTTCTTCTTCTGCTTTCTGCTTCTTCAGCTGATTCTTCTGATTCTTCTGTTATTTCTGCTTTTTCGGCTTATGCTTCTGTAATTTCTAATTTTTGGTTTATTCTTCTGTTATTTCTACTTATTCAGCTTATTCTTACGTTATTTCTGCCTTTTCCTCTTATTCTTCTGTTCATCCTTCTTGTTCTTCTAGTTCTTATGTTCTTCTTGTACTTCTATATCTCCTTTTTATTCTTCTTCATCTTCCTCTGTTTCCTCTGCATTTTCAGCTTTTACAATTACTACTTCGTTTTCTGCTTCTTCTGTTTCTTCTTCAGATTATTCTTCTGTTATTTCTACCTTTTTGGCTTATTCTTCTGTTATTTCCACTTATTCAGCTTATTCTTCTCTTATTTCTGCTTTTTCGTCTTATTCTTCTGTTTCTCCTTCTTATTGTACTTGTTCTTCTATTTCTTTTTGTTCTTCTGGTAGTTCTACTTCTCCTTCTTCTTCTCTTCTCCATCTTCCTCTGTTTCTTCTGCATTTACTGCTTTTTCAATTACTTTTCTTTTCTGCTTCTTCTGTTTCTTCTTCAGCTTATTCTTCTGTCATTATTGCCTTATTGGCTTATGCTTCTGTAATTTATAACTTTTGGCTTATTCTTCAGTTATTTCTACTTTTTCAGCTCATTCTTATGTTATTTCTGGTTTTTCATCTTATTCTTCTTTTCTCCTTCTTCTTGTTCTTCTAGTTCTTCATTTACTTCTACATCTCCTTCTTCTTCTTCTTCTTCATCTAACTCTCTTTTTTTGCATTTTCTGCTTTTTCAATTATCTCTTCGTTTTCTGCTTCTTCTGTTTCTACTTAAGATTATTCTTCTGTCATACCTGCCGTTTCTGCTTATGCTTCTGTTATTTGTACCTTTTTGGCTTATTCTTCTGTTATTTCTGCTTTTTCGTCTTTTTCTTGTTTCTACTTCTTCTTGTTCTTCTAGTTCTTCTTGTAGTTCTACATCTCTTTCTTCTTCATTTTCTGTTCTGCATTTTCTGCTTTTGCATTTACTTATGCTTCTTCTGCTTCTTATTCATCTTATTCTTCTATTATTTCTGCTTTTTCGACTTATTCTTCTGTTTCTCTTCTTGTTCTTCTTGTTCTGCTAGTTCTTCTTGTTCTTCTTGTAGTTCTACATCTCCTTCTTCTTATTATTCATCTTCCTCTCTTTCTTCAGCATTTTTTGCTTTTTCAATTACTTCTTCGTTTTCTGGTACTTCTGTTTCTTCTTCAGCTTATTCTTTTGTCATTTCTGCTTTTTCGGATTATGCTTCTGTAATTTCTAATTTTTGGTTTATTCTTCTGTTATTTCTACTTATTCAGCTTATTCTTACCTTATTTCTGCCTTTTCCTCTTATTCTTCTGTTCATCCTTCTTGTTCTTCTAGTTCTTATGTTCTTCTTGTACTTCTATATCTCCTTTTTATTCTTCTTCATCTTCCTCTGTTTCCTCTGCATTTTCAGCTTTTACAATTACTACTTCGTTTTCTGCTTCTTCTGTTTCTTCCTCAGATTATTCTTCTGTTATTTCTACCTTTGTGGCTTATTCTTCTGTTATTTCTACTTTTTCAGCTTATTCTGCTTTTTCTCCTTTTTCGTCTTATTCTTCTGTTTCTCGTTCTTGTTTTTCTTGTTCTTCTAGTTCTTCTTGTTCTTTTTGTAGTTCTACATCGCCTTCTTCTTCTTCAACTTCTTCTGTCTCTTCTGCATTTTCTGCTTGTTCAATTACTTCTTCGTTTTCTGGTTCTTCTTTTTCTTCTTCAGCTTATTCCTCTGTCATTTCTGCCTTTTCGGCTTATGCTTCTGTTATTTCTACCTTTTTGGCTTATTCTTCTGTTATTTGTGCTTTTTCGTCTTTTTCTTCTGTTTCTACTTCTTTTTCGTCTTGTTCTTCTAGTTCTTCTTGTTCTTCTTGAAGTTCTACTTCTTCATCTTCTTCTGTTCATCTTCATAGGTTATGCATTTTCTGCTTTTTCAATTACTTCTTCGTTTTCTGCTTCTTCTGTTTCTTCTTCAGCTTATTATTCTGTCATTTCTGCCTTTTTGGCTTATGCTTCTGTTATTTCTACTTTTTGGCTTATTTCTTCTGTTATTTCTACTTATTCAGCTTATTCTTCTCTTATTTCTGCTTTTTCATCTTATTCTTCTGTTTCTCCTTCTTGTTCTTCTAATTCTTCTAGTTCTTCTTGTTGTTCTACATCTCCTTCTTCTTCATCTTCCTTTGTTTCTTCTGCATTTTCTGCTTTTTCAATTACTCCTTCGTTTTCTGCTGCTTCTGTTTCTTCTGCAGATTATACTTCTGTCGTTTCTGTCTTTTCGGGTTTTGTTTCTGTTATTTCTACCTTTTTGGCTTATTCTTCTGTTATTTCTACTTTTTCAGGTTATTCTTCTGTTATTTCTGATTTTTCGTCTTATTCTTCTGTTTCTTCTTCTTGTTCTTCTTGTTCTTTCATTCTTCTTCTTCTTCTTTTTGTTGTACATCTCCTTCTTCTTCTTCTTCATCTTTTTTTGTTTCTTCTTCATTTTCTGCTTTTCCAATTACTTCTTCTTTTTCTGCTTCTTCCGTTTCTTCTTCAGCTTATTCTTCTGTCATTTCTGCCTTTTCGTCTTATGCTTCTGTTATTTCTACCTTTTTGGCTTATTCTTCTCTTATTTCTGCTTTTTCGTCTTATTCTTCTGTTTCTACTTCTTTTCCTTCTAGTTCTTCTTTTTCTTCTTGCAGTTCTACATCTCCTTCTTCTCTTCCTCATCTTCATTGTTCTGCATTTTCTGCTTTTTCAATTATTTATGCTTCTTCTACTTCTTATTCAGCTTATTCTATTATTTCTGCTTTTTCGTCTTATTCTTCTGTTTCTCCTTCTTGTTCTTCTAGTTCTTCTAGTTCTTCTTGTTCTTCTTGTAGTTCTACATCTCCTACTATTTCATCTTCCTCTGTTTCCCCTGCATTTTCTGCTTTTTCAATTACTTCCTCTTTTTCTGCTTCTTCTGCTTCTTCTTCAGCTTATTCTGTTATTTCTGCTTTTTCGGGTTATTCTTCTGTTATCTCTGCTCTTTCAGCTTATTCTTCTTTCTGCTTTTTCCTATTATACTTATGTTTCTTCTTCTTGTTCTTCTTGTGTTTCTAGTTCTTCTTGTTCTACTCGTAGTTCTACATCTCCTTCTTCTTCTTCATCTTCTTCTGTTTCTTCTACATTTTTTGCTTTTTCATGTACTTCTTCTGCTTCTTTTTCAGCTTATTCTTCTTTTATTTCTGCTCTTTCGGCTTATTCTTCTGTTATTTCTGCTTTTTCGGCGTATTCTGTTATCTCTGCTTTTTCCTCTTATTCTTCTATTTCTACTTCTTGTTCTTCTTGATCTTTTAGTTCTTCTTGTTCTTCTTTTAGTTCTACATCTCCTTCTTCTTCATCTTCTTCTGTTTCTTCTGCAATTTTTGCTTTTTCAATTACTTCCACTTCTTTTGCTTTTTCTGCTTCTTCCTCAGCTGAATCTTCTGTTATTTCTGCTTTTTGGCTTATTCTTCTGTTATTTCTGCTATTTCGTCTTATTTTTCTGTTATTTCTGCTTTTTCCTCTTATTCTTCTCCTTCTACTTCTTGTTCTTTATGTTCTTCTAGTTATTCATGTTCTTCTGTAGTTCTACATCACCCTCCTCTTCTTCTTCATCTTCTTCTGTTTCTTCTGCACATTTGTTTTTTCAATTACTTCTTCTTCTGCTTTCTGCTTCTTCAGCTGATTCTTCTGATTCTTCTGTTATTTCTGCTTTTTCGGCTTATGCTTCTGTAATTTCTAATTTTTGGTTTATTCTTCTGTTATTTCTACTTATTCAGCTTATTCTTACGTTATTTCTGCCTTTTCCTCTTATTCTTCTGTTCATCCTTCTTGTTCTTCTAGTTCTTATGTTCTTCTTGTACTTCTATATCTCCTTTTTATTCTTCTTCATCTTCCTCTGTTTCCTCTGCATTTTCAGCTTTTACAATTACTACTTCGTTTTCTGCTTCTTCTGTTTCTTCTTCAGATTATTCTTCTGTTATTTCTACCTTTTTGGCTTATTCTTCTGTTATTTCCACTTATTCAGCTTATTCTTCTCTTATTTCTGCTTTTTCGTCTTATTCTTCTGTTTCTCCTTCTTATTGTACTTGTTCTTCTATTTCTTTTTGTTCTTCTTGTAGTTCTACTTCTCCTTCTTCTTCTCTTCTCCATCTTCCTCTGTTTCTTCTGCGTTTACTGCTTTTTCAATTACTTTCCTTTTCTGCTTCTTCTGTTTCTTCTTCAGCTTATTCTTCTGTCATTATTGCCTTATTGGCTTATGCTTCTGTAATTTATAACTTTTGGCTTATTCTTCAGTTATTTCTACTTTTTCAGCTCATTCTTATGTTATTTCTGGTTTTTCATCTTATTCTTCTTTTCTCCTTCTTCTTGTTCTTCTAGTTCTTCATTTACTTCTACATCTCCTTCTTCTTCTTCTTCTTCATCTAACTCTCTTTTTTTGCATTTTCTGCTTTTTCAATTATCTCTTCGTTTTCTGCTTCTTCTGTTTCTACTTAAGATTATTCTTCTGTCATATCTGCCGTTTCTGCTTATGCTTCTGTTATTTGTACCTTTTTGGCTTATTCTTCTGTTATTTCTGCTTTTTCGTCTTTTTCTTCTGTTTCTACTTCTTCTTGTTCTTCTAGTTCTTCTTGTAGTTCTACATCTCTTTCTTCTTCATTTTCTGTTCTGCATTTTCTGCTTTTGCATTTACTTATGCTTCTTCTGCTTCTTATTCATCTTATTCTTCTATTATTTCTGCTTTTTCGACTTATTCTTCTGTTTCTCTTCTTGTTCTTCTTGTTCTGCTAGTTCTTCTTGTTCTTCTTGTAGTTCTACATCTCCTTCTTCTTATTATTCATCTTCCTCTCTTTCTTCAGCATTTTTTGCTTTTTCAATTACTTCTTCGTTTTCTGGTACTTCTGTTTCTTCTTCAGCTTATTCTTTTGTCATTTCTGCTTTTTCGGATTATGCTTCTGTAATTTCTAATTTTTGGTTTATTCTTCTGTTATTTCTACTTATTCAGCTTATTCTTACCTTATTTCTGCCTTTTCCTCTTATTCTTCTGTTCATCCTTCTTGTTCTTCTAGTTCTTATGTTCTTCTTGTACTTCTATATCTCCTTTTTATTCTTCTTCATCTTCCTCTGTTTCCTCTGCATTTTCAGCTTTTACAATTACTACTTCGTTTTCTGCTTCTTCTGTTTCTTCCTCAGATTATTCTTCTGTTATTTCTACCTTTGTGGCTTATTCTTCTGTTATTTCTACTTTTTCAGCTTATTCTGCTTTTTCTCCTTTTTCGTCTTATTCTTCTGTTTCTCGTTCTTGTTTTTCTTGTTCTTCTAGTTCTTCTTGTTCTTTTTGTAGTTCTACATCGCCTTCTTCTTCTTCAACTTCTTCTGTCTCTTCTGCATTTTCTGCTTGTTCAATTACTTCTTCGTTTTCTGGTTCTTCTTTTTCTTCTTCAGCTTATTCCTCTGTCATTTCTGCCTTTTCGGCTTATGCTTCTGTTATTTCTACCTTTTTGGCTTATTCTTCTGTTATTTGTGCTTTTTCGTCTTTTTCTTCTGTTTCTACTTCTTTTTCGTCTTGTTCTTCTAGTTCTTCTTGTTCTTCTTGAAGTTCTACTTCTCCTTCATCTTCTTCTGTTCATCTTCATAGGTTATGCATTTTCTGCTTTTTCAATTACTTCTTCGTTTTCTGCTTCTTCTGTTTCTTCTTCAGCTTATTATTCTGTCATTTCTGCCTTTTTGGCTTATGCTTCTGTTATTTCTACTTTTTGGCTTATTTCTTCTGTTATTTCTACTTATTCAGCTTATTCTTCTCTTATTTCTGCTTTTTCATCTTATTCTTCTGTTTCTTCTTCTTGTTCTTCTTGTTCTTCTTGTTCTTCTAATTCTTCTAGTTCTTCTTGTTGTTCTACATCTCCTTCTTCTTCATCTTCCTTTGTTTCTTCTGCATTTTCTGCTTTTTCAATTAGTCCTTCGTTTTCTGCTGCTTCTGTTTCTTCTGCAGATTATCCTTCTGTCGTTTCTGTCTTTTCGGGTTTTGTTTCTGTTATTTCTACCTTTTTGGCTTATTCTTCTGTTATTTCTACTTTTTCAGGTTATTCTTCTGTTATTTCTGATTTTTCGTCTTATTCTTCTGTTTCTTCTTCTTGTTCTTATTGTTCTTTCATTCTTCTTCTTCTTTTTGTTGTACATCTCCTTCTTCTTCTTCTTCATCTTTTTTTGTTTCTTCTTCATTTTCTGCTTTTCCAATTACTTCTTCTTTTTCTGCTTCTTCCGTTTCTTCTTCAGCTTATTCTTCTGTCATTTCTGCCTTTTCGTCTTATGCTTCTGTTATTTCTACCTTTTTGGCTTATTCTTCTCTTATTTCTGCTTTTTCGTCTTATTCTTCTGTTTCTTCTTCTTTTCCTTCTAGTTCTTCTTTTTCTTCTTGCAGTTCTACATCTCCTTCTTCTCTTCCTCATCTTCATTGTTCTGCATTTTCTGCTTTTTCAATTATATATGCTTCTTCTACTTCTTATTCAGCTTATTCTATTATTTCTGCTTTTTCTTCTTATTCTTCTGTTTCTCCTTCTTGTTCTTCTAGTTCTTCTAGTTCTTCTTGTTCTTCTTGTAGTTCTACATCTCCTACTATTTCATCTTCCTCTGTTTCCCCTGCATTTTCTGCTTTTTCAATTACTTCCTCTTTTTCTGCTTCTTCTGCTTCTTCTTCAGCTTATTCTGTTATTTCTGCTTTTTCGGGTTATTCTTCTGTTATCTCTGCTCTTTCAGCTTATTCTTCTTTCTGCTTTTTCCTATTATACTTATGTTTCTTCTTCTTGTTCTTCTTGTGTTTCTAGTTCTTCTTGTTCTACTCGTAGTTCTACATCTCCTTCTTCTTCTTCATCTTCTTCTGTTTCTTCTACATTTTTTGCTTTTTCATGTACTTCTTCTGCTTCTTTTTCAGCTTATTCTTCTTTTATTTCTGCTCTTTCGGCTTATTCTTCTGTTATTTCTGCTTTTTCGGCGTATTCTGTTATCTCTGCTTTTTCCTCTTATTCTTCTATTTCTACTTCTTGTTCTTCTTGATCTTTTAGTTCTTCTTGTTCTTCTTTTAGTTCTACATCTCCTTCTTCTTCATCTTCTTCTGTTTCTTCTGCAATTTTTGCTTTTTCAATTACTTCCACTTCTTTTGCTTTTTCTGCTTCTTCCTCAGCTGAATCTTCTGTTATTTCTGCTTTTTGGCTTATTCTTCTGTTATTTCTGCTATTTCGTCTTATTTTTCTGTTATTTCTGCTTTTTCCTCTTATTCTTCTCCTTCTACTTCTTGTTCTTTATGTTCTTCTAGTTATTCATGTTCTTCTGTAGTTCTACATCACCCTCCTCTTCTTCTTCATCTTCTTCTGTTTCTTCTGCACATTTGTTTTTTCAATTACTTCTTCTTCTGCCTTCTGCTTCTTCAGCTGATTCTTCTGATTCTTCTGTTATTTCTGCTTTTTCGGCTTATGCTTCTGTAATTTCTAATTTTTGGTTTATTCTTCTGTTATTTCTACTTATTCAGCTTATTCTTACGTTATTTCTGCCTTTTCCTCTTATTCTTCTGTTCATCCTTCTTGTTCTTCTAGTTCTTATGTTCTTCTTGTACTTCTATATCTCCTTTTTATTCTTCTTCATCTTCCTCTGTTTCCTCTGCATTTTCAGCTTTTACAATTACTACTTCGTTTTCTGCTTCTTCTGTTTCTTCTTCAGATTATTCTTCTGTTATTTCTACCTTTTTGGCTTATTCTTCTGTTATTTCCACTTATTCAGCTTATTCTTCTCTTATTTCTGCTTTTTCGTCTTATTCTTCTGTTTCTCCTTCTTATTGTACTTGTTCTTCTATTTCTTTTTGTTCTTCTTGTAGTTCTACTTCTCCTTCTTCTTCTCTTCTCCATCTTCCTCTGTTTCTTCTGCGTTTACTGCTTTTTCAATTACTTTCGTTTTCTGCTTCTTCTGTTTCTTCTTCAGCTTATTCTTCTGTCATTATTGCCTTATTGGCTTATGCTTCTGTAATTTATAACTTTTGGCTTATTCTTCAGTTATTTCTACTTTTTCAGCTCATTCTTATGTTATTTCTGGTTTTTCATCTTATTCTTCTTTTCTCCTTCTTCTTGTTCTTCTAGTTCTTCATTTACTTCTACATCTCCTTCTTCTTCTTCTTCTTCATCTAACTCTCTTTTTTTGCATTTTCTGCTTTTTCAATTATCTCTTCGTTTTCTGCTTCTGTTTCTACTTAAGATTATTCTTCTGTCATATCTGCCGTTTCTGCTTATGCTTCTGTTATTTGTACCTTTTTGGCTTATTCTTCTGTTATTTCTGCTTTTTCGTCTTTTTCTTCTGTTTCTACTTCTTCTTGTTCTTCTAGTTCTTCTTGTAGTTCTACATCTCTTTCTTCTTCATTTTCTGTTCTGCATTTTCTGCTTTTGCATTTACTTATGCTTCTTCTGCTTCTTATTCATCTTATTCTTCTATTATTTCTGCTTTTTCGACTTATTCTTCTGTTTCTCTTCTTGTTCTTCTTGTTCTGCTAGTTCTTCTTGTTCTTCTTGTAGTTCTACATCTCCTTCTTCTTATTATTCATCTTCCTCTCTTTCTTCAGCATTTTTTGCTTTTTCAATTACTTCTTCGTTTTCTGGTACTTCTGTTTCTTCTTCAGCTTATTCTTTTGTCATTTCTGCTTTTTCGGATTATGCTTCTGTAATTTCTAATTTTTGGTTTATTCTTCTGTTATTTCTACTTATTCAGCTTATTCTTACCTTATTTCTGCCTTTTCCTCTTATTCTTCTGTTCATCCTTCTTGTTCTTCTAGTTCTTATGTTCTTCTTGTACTTCTATATCTCCTTTTTATTCTTCTTCATCTTCCTCTGTTTCCTCTGCATTTTCAGCTTTTACAATTACTACTTCGTTTTCTGCTTCTTCTGTTTCTTCCTCAGATTATTCTTCTGTGATTTCTACCTTTGTGGCTTATTCTTCTGTTATTTCTACTTTTTCAGCTTATTCTGCTTTTTCTCCTTTTTCGTCTTATTCTTCTGTTTCTCGTTCTTGTTTTTCTTGTTCTTCTAGTTCTTCTTGTTCTTTTTGTAGTTCTACATCGCCTTCTTCTTCTTCAACTTCTTCTGTCTCTTCTGCATTTTCTGCTTGTTCAATTACTTCTTCGTTTTCTGGTTCTTCTTTTTCTTCTTCAGCTTATTCCTCTGTCATTTCTGCCTTTTCGGCTTATGCTTCTGTTATTTCTACCTTTTTGGCTTATTCTTCTGTTATTTGTGCTTTTTCGTCTTTTTCTTCTGTTTCTACTTCTTTTTCTTCTTGTTCTTCTAGTTCTTCTTGTTCTTCTTGAAGTTCTACTTCTCCTTCATCTTCTTCTGTTCATCTTCATAGGTTATGCATTTTCTGCTTTTTCAATTACTTCTTCGTTTTCTGCTTCTTCTGTTTCTTCTTCAGCTTATTATTCTGTCATTTCTGCCTTTTTGGCTTATGCTTCTGTTATTTCTACTTTTTGGCTTATTTCTTCTGTTATTTCTACTTATTCAGCTTATTCTTCTCTTATTTCTGCTTTTTCATCTTATTCTTCTGTTTCTCCTTCTTGTTCTTCTTGTTCTTCTAATTCTTCTAGTTCTTCTTGTTGTTCTACATCTCCTTCTTCTTCATCTTCCTTTGTTTCTTCTGCATTTTCTGCTTTTTCAATTACTCCTTCGTTTTCTGCTGCTTCTGTTTCTTCTGCAGATTATCCTTCTGTCGTTTCTGTCTTTTCGGGTTTTGTTTCTGTTATTTCTACCTTTTTGGCTTATTCTTCTGTTATTTCTACTTTTTCAGGTTATTCTTCTGTTATTTCTGATTTTTCGTCTTATTCTTCTGTTTCTTCTTCTTGTTCTTATTGTTCTTTCATTCTTCTTCTTCTTCTTTTTGTTGTACATCTCCTTCTTCTTCTTCTTCATCTTTTTTTGTTTCTTCTTCATTTTCTGCTTTTCCAATTACTTCTTCTTTTTCTGCTTCTTCCGTTTCTTCTTCAGCTTATTCTTCTGTCATTTCTGCCTTTTCGTCTTATGCTTCTGTTATTTCTACCTTTTTGGCTTATTCTTCTCTTATTTCTGCTTTTTCGTCTTATTCTTCTGTTTCTACTTCTTTTCCTTCTAGTTCTTCTTTTTCTTCTTGCAGTTCTACATCTCCTTCTTCTCTTCCTCATCTTCATTGTTCTGCATTTTCTGCTTTTTCAATTATTTATGCTTCTTCTACTTCTTATTCAGCTTATTCTATTATTTCTGCTTTTTCGTCTTATTCTTCTGTTTCTCCTTCTTGTTCTTCTAGTTCTTCTAGTTCTTCTTGTTCTTCTTGTAGTTCTACATCTCCTACTATTTCATCTTCCTCTGTTTCCCCTGCATTTTCTGCTTTTTCAATTACTTCCTCTCTTTCTGCTTCTTCTGCTTCTTCTTCAGCTTATTCTGTTATTTCTGCTTTTTCGGGTTATTCTTCTGTTATCTCTGCTCTTTCAGCTTATTCTTCTTTCTGCTTTTTCCTATTATACTTATGTTTCTTCTTCTTGTTCTTCTTGTGTTTCTAGTTCTTCTTGTTCTACTCGTAGTTCTACATCTCCTTCTTCTTCTTCATCTTCTTCTGTTTCTTCTACATTTTTTGCTTTTTCATGTACTTCTTCTGCTTCTTTTTCAGCTTATTCTTCTTTTATTTCTGCTCTTTCGGCTTATTCTTCTGTTATTTCTGCTTTTTCGGCGTATTCTGTTATCTCTGCTTTTTCCTCTTATTCTTCTATTTCTACTTCTTGTTCTTCTTGATCTTTTAGTTCTTCTTGTTCTTCTTTTAGTTCTACATCTCCTTCTTCTTCTTCTTCTTCTTCATCTTTTTCTGTTTCTTCTGCAATTTTTGCTTTTTCAATTACTTCCACTTCTTTTGCTTTTTCTGCTTCTTCCTCAGCTGAATCTTCTGTTATTTCTGCTTTTTGGCTTATTCTTCTGTTATTTCTGCTATTTCGTCTTATTTTTCTGTTATTTCTGCTTTTTCCTCTTATTCTTCTCCTTCTACTTCTTGTTCTTTATGTTCTTCTAGTTATTCATGTTCTTCTGTAGTTCTACATCACCCTCCTCTTCTTCTTCATCTTCTTCTGTTTCTTCTGCACATTTGTTTTTTCAATTACTTCTTCTTCTGCCTTCTGCTTCTTCAGCTGATTCTTCTGATTCTTCTGTTATTTCTGCTTTTTCGGCTTATGCTTCTGTAATTTCTAATTTTTGGTTTATTCTTCTGTTATTTCTACTTATTCAGCTTATTCTTACGTTATTTCTGCCTTTTCCTCTTATTCTTCTGTTCATCCTTCTTGTTCTTCTAGTTCTTATGTTCTTCTTGTACTTCTATATCTCCTTTTTATTCTTCTTCATCTTCCTCTGTTTCCTCTGCATTTTCAGCTTTTACAATTACTACTTCGTTTTCTGCTTCTTCTGTTTCTTCTTCAGATTATTCTTCTGTTATTTCTACCTTTTTGGCTTATTCTTCTGTTATTTCCACTTATTCAGCTTATTCTTCTCTTATTTCTGCTTTTTCGTCTTATTCTTCTGTTTCTCCTTCTTATTGTACTTGTTCTTCTATTTCTTTTTGTTCTTCTTGTAGTTCTACTTCTCCTTCTTCTTCTCTTCTCCATCTTCCTCTGTTTCTTCTGCGTTTACTGCTTTTTCAATTACTTTCGTTTTCTGCTTCTTCTGTTTCTTCTTCAGCTTATTCTTCTGTCATTATTGCCTTATTGGCTTATGCTTCTGTAATTTATAACTTTTGGCTTATTCTTCAGTTATTTCTACTTTTTCAGCTCATTCTTATGTTATTTCTGGTTTTTCATCTTATTCTTCTTTTCTCCTTCTTCTTGTTCTTCTAGTTCTTCATTTACTTCTACATCTCCTTCTTCTTCTTCTTCTTCATCTAACTCTCTTTTTTTGCATTTTCTGCTTTTTCAATTATCTCTTCGTTTTCTGCTTCTGTTTCTACTTAAGATTATTCTTCTGTCATATCTGCCGTTTCTGCTTATGCTTCTGTTATTTGTACCTTTTTGGCTTATTCTTCTGTTATTTCTGCTTTTTCGTCTTTTTCTTCTGTTTCTACTTCTTCTTGTTCTTCTAGTTCTTCTTGTAGTTCTACATCTCTTTCTTCTTCATTTTCTGTTCTGCATTTTCTGCTTTTGCATTTACTTATGCTTCTTCTGCTTCTTATTCATCTTATTCTTCTATTATTTCTGCTTTTTCGACTTATTCTTCTGTTTCTCTTCTTGTTCTTCTTGTTCTGCTAGTTCTTCTTGTTCTTCTTGTAGTTCTACATCTCCTTCTTCTTATTATTCATCTTCCTCTCTTTCTTCAGCATTTTTTGCTTTTTCAATTACTTCTTCGTTTTCTGGTACTTCTGTTTCTTCTTCAGCTTATTCTTTTGTCATTTCTGCTTTTTCGGATTATGCTTCTGTAATTTCTAATTTTTGGTTTATTCTTCTGTTATTTCTACTTATTCAGCTTATTCTTACCTTATTTCTGCCTTTTCCTCTTATTCTTCTGTTCATCCTTCTTGTTCTTCTAGTTCTTATGTTCTTCTTGTACTTCTATATCTCCTTTTTATTCTTCTTCATCTTCCTCTGTTTCCTCTGCATTTTCAGCTTTTACAATTACTACTTCGTTTTCTGCTTCTTCTGTTTCTTCCTCAGATTATTCTTCTGTGATTTCTACCTTTGTGGCTTATTCTTCTGTTATTTCTACTTTTTCAGCTTATTCTGCTTTTTCTCCTTTTTCGTCTTATTCTTCTGTTTCTCGTTCTTGTTTTTCTTGTTCTTCTAGTTCTTCTTGTTCTTTTTGTAGTTCTACATCGCCTTCTTCTTCTTCAACTTCTTCTGTCTCTTCTGCATTTTCTGCTTGTTCAATTACTTCTTCGTTTTCTGGTTCTTCTTTTTCTTCTTCAGCTTATTCCTCTGTCATTTCTGCCTTTTCGGCTTATGCTTCTGTTATTTCTACCTTTTTGGCTTATTCTTCTGTTATTTGTGCTTTTTCGTCTTTTTCTTCTGTTTCTACTTCTTTTTCTTCTTGTTCTTCTAGTTCTTCTTGTTCTTCTTGAAGTTCTACTTCTCCTTCATCTTCTTCTGTTCATCTTCATAGGTTATGCATTTTCTGCTTTTTCAATTACTTCTTCGTTTTCTGCTTCTTCTGTTTCTTCTTCAGCTTATTATTCTGTCATTTCTGCCTTTTTGGCTTATGCTTCTGTTATTTCTACTTTTTGGCTTATTTCTTCTGTTATTTCTACTTATTCAGCTTATTCTTCTCTTATTTCTGCTTTTTCATCTTATTCTTCTGTTTCTCCTTCTTGTTCTTCTTGTTCTTCTAATTCTTCTAGTTCTTCTTGTTGTTCTACATCTCCTTCTTCTTCATCTTCCTTTGTTTCTTCTGCATTTTCTGCTTTTTCAATTACTCCTTCGTTTTCTGCTGCTTCTGTTTCTTCTGCAGATTATCCTTCTGTCGTTTCTGTCTTTTCGGGTTTTGTTTCTGTTATTTCTACCTTTTTGGCTTATTCTTCTGTTATTTCTACTTTTTCAGGTTATTCTTCTGTTATTTCTGATTTTTCGTCTTATTCTTCTGTTTCTTCTTCTTGTTCTTATTGTTCTTTCATTCTTCTTCTTCTTCTTTTTGTTGTACATCTCCTTCTTCTTCTTCTTCATCTTTTTTTGTTTCTTCTTCATTTTCTGCTTTTCCAATTACTTCTTCTTTTTCTGCTTCTTCCGTTTCTTCTTCAGCTTATTCTTCTGTCATTTCTGCCTTTTCGTCTTATGCTTCTGTTATTTCTACCTTTTTGGCTTATTCTTCTCTTATTTCTGCTTTTTCGTCTTATTCTTCTGTTTCTACTTCTTTTCCTTCTAGTTCTTCTTTTTCTTCTTGCAGTTCTACATCTCCTTCTTCTCTTCCTCATCTTCATTGTTCTGCATTTTCTGCTTTTTCAATTATTTATGCTTCTTCTACTTCTTATTCAGCTTATTCTATTATTTCTGCTTTTTCGTCTTATTCTTCTGTTTCTCCTTCTTGTTCTTCTAGTTCTTCTAGTTCTTCTTGTTCTTCTTGTAGTTCTACATCTCCTACTATTTCATCTTCCTCTGTTTCCCCTGCATTTTCTGCTTTTTCAATTACTTCCTCTCTTTCTGCTTCTTCTGCTTCTTCTTCAGCTTATTCTGTTATTTCTGCTTTTTCGGGTTATTCTTCTGTTATCTCTGCTCTTTCAGCTTATTCTTCTTTCTGCTTTTTCCTATTATACTTATGTTTCTTCTTCTTGTTCTTCTTGTGTTTCTAGTTCTTCTTGTTCTACTCGTAGTTCTACATCTCCTTCTTCTTCTTCATCTTCTTCTGTTTCTTCTACATTTTTTGCTTTTTCATGTACTTCTTCTGCTTCTTTTTCAGCTTATTCTTCTTTTATTTCTGCTCTTTCGGCTTATTCTTCTGTTATTTCTGCTTTTTCGGCGTATTCTGTTATCTCTGCTTTTTCCTCTTATTCTTCTATTTCTACTTCTTGTTCTTCTTGATCTTTTAGTTCTTCTTGTTCTTCTTTTAGTTCTACATCTCCTTCTTCTTCTTCTTCTTCTTCATCTTTTTCTGTTTCTTCTGCAATTTTTGCTTTTTCAATTACTTCCACTTCTTTTGCTTTTTCTGCTTCTTCCTCAGCTGAATCTTCTGTTATTTCTGCTTTTTGGCTTATTCTTCTGTTATTTCTGCTATTTCGTCTTATTTTTCTGTTATTTCTGCTTTTTCCTCTTATTCTTCTCCTTCTACTTCTTGTTCTTTATGTTCTTCTAGTTATTCATGTTCTTCTGTAGTTCTACATCACCCTCCTCTTCTTCTTCATCTTCTTCTGTTTCTTCTGCACATTTGTTTTTTCAATTACTTCTTCTTCTGCTTTCTGCTTCTTCAGCTGATTCTTCTGATTCTTCTGTTATTTCTGCTTTTTCGGCTTATGCTTCTGTAATTTCTAATTTTTGGTTTATTCTTCTGTTATTTCTACTTATTCAGCTTATTCTTACGTTATTTCTGCCTTTTCCTCTTATTCTTCTGTTCATCCTTCTTGTTCTTCTAGTTCTTATGTTCTTCTTGTACTTCTATATCTCCTTTTTATTCTTCTTCATCTTCCTCTGTTTCCTCTGCATTTTCAGCTTTTACAATTACTACTTCGTTTTCTGCTTCTTCTGTTTCTTCTTCAGATTATTCTTCTGTTATTTCTACCTTTTTGGCTTATTCTTCTGTTATTTCCACTTATTCAGCTTATTCTTCTCTTATTTCTGCTTTTTCGTCTTATTCTTCTGTTTCTCCTTCTTATTGTACTTGTTCTTCTATTTCTTTTTGTTCTTCTTGTAGTTCTACTTCTCCTTCTTCTTCTCTTCTCCATCTTCCTCTGTTTCTTCTGCGTTTACTGCTTTTTCAATTACTTTCCTTTTCTGCTTCTTCTGTTTCTTCTTCAGCTTATTCTTCTGTCATTATTGCCTTATTGGCTTATGCTTCTGTAATTTATAACTTTTGGCTTATTCTTCAGTTATTTCTACTTTTTCAGCTCATTCTTATGTTATTTCTGGTTTTTCATCTTATTCTTCTTTTCTCCTTCTTCTTGTTCTTCTAGTTCTTCATTTACTTCTACATCTCCTTCTTCTTCTTCTTCTTCTTCTTCATCTAACTCTCTTTTTTTGCATTTTCTGCTTTTTCAATTATCTCTTCGTTTTCTGCTTCTTCTGTTTCTACTTAAGATTATTCTTCAGTCATATCTGCCGTTTCTGCTTATGCTTCTGTTATTTGTACCTTTTTGGCGTATTCTTCTGTTATTTCTGCTTTTTCGTCTTTTTCTTCTGTTTCTACTTCTTCTTGTTCTTCTAGTTCTTCTTGTAGTTCTACATCTCTTTCTTCTTCATTTTCTGTTCTGCATTTTCTGCTTTTGCATTTACTTATGCTTCTTCTGCTTCTTATTCATCTTATTCTTCTATTATTTCTGCTTTTTCGACTTATTCTTCTGTTTCTCTTCTTGTTCTTCTTGTTCTGCTAGTTCTTCTTGTTCTTCTTGTAGTTCTACATCTCCTTCTTCTTATTATTCATCTTCCTCTCTTTCTTCAGCATTTTTTGCTTTTTCAATTACTTCTTCGTTTTCTGGTACTTCTGTTTCTTCTTCAGCTTATTCTTTTGTCATTTCTGCTTTTTCGGATTATGCTTCTGTAATTTCTAATTTTTGGTTTATTCTTCTGTTATTTCTACTTATTCAGCTTATTCTTACGTTATTTCTGCCTTTTCCTCTTATTCTTCTGTTCATCCTTCTTGTTCTTCTAGTTCTTATGTTCTTCTTGTACTTCTATATCTCCTTTTTATTCTTCTTCATCTTCCTCTGTTTCCTCTGCATTTTCAGCTTTTACAATTACTACTTCGTTTTCTGCTTCTTCTGTTTCTTCCTCAGATTATTCTTCTGTTATTTCTACCTTTGTGGCTTATTCTTCTGTTATTTCTACTTTTTCAGCTTATTCTGCTTTTTCTCCTTTTTCGTCTTATTCTTCTGTTTCTCGTTCTTGTTTTTCTTGTTCTTCTAGTTCTTCTTGTTCTTTTTGTAGTTCTACATCGCCTTCTTCTTCTTCAACTTCTTCTGTCTCTTCTGCATTTTCTGCTTGTTCAATTACTTCTTCGTTTTCTGGTTCTTCTTTTTCTTCTTCAGCTTATTCCTCTGTCATTTCTGCCTTTTCGGCTTATACTTCTGTTATTTCTACCTTTTTGGCTTATTCTTCTGTTATTTGTGCTTTTTCGTCTTTTTCTTCTGTTTCTACTTCTTTTTCGTCTTGTTCTTCTAGTTCTTCTTGTTCTTCTTGAAGTTCTACTTCTCCTTCATCTTCTTCTGTTCATCTTCATAGGTTATGCATTTTCTGCTTTTTCAATTACTTCTTCGTTTTCTGCTTCTTCTGTTTCATCTTCAGCTTATTATTCTGTCATTTCTGCCTTTTTGGCTTATGCTTCTCTTATTTCTACTTTTTGGCTTATTTCTTCTGTTATTTCTACTTATTCAGCTTATTCTTCTCTTATTTCTGCTTTTTCATCTTATTCTTCTGTTTCTCCTTCTTGTTCTTCTTGTTCTTCTAATTCTTCTAGTTCTTCTTGTTGTTCTACATCTCCTTCTTCTTCATCTTCCTTTGTTTCTTCTGCATTTTCTGCTTTTTCAATTACTCCTTCGTTTTCTGCTGCTTCTGTTTCTTCTGCAGATTATCCTTCTGTCGTTTCTGTCTTTTCGGGTTTTGTTTCTGTTATTTCTACCTTTTTGGCTTATTCTTCTGTTATTTCTACTTTTTCAGGTTATTCTTCTGTTATTTCTGATTTTTCGTCTTATTCTTCTGTTTCTTCTTCTTGTTCTTATTGTTCTTTCATTCTTCTTCTTCTTTTTGTTGTACATCTCCTTCTTCTTCTTCTTCATCTTTTTTTGTTTCTTCTTCATTTTCTGCTTTTCCAATTACTTCTTCTTTTTCTGCTTCTTCCGTTTCTTCTTCAGCTTATTCTTCTGTCATTTCTGCCTTTTCGTCTTTTGCTTCTGTTATTTCTACCTTTTTGGCTTATTCTTCTCTTATTTCTGCTTTTTCGTCTTATTCTTCTGTTTCTACTTCTTTTCCTTCTAGTTCTTCTTTTTCTTCTTGCAGTTCTACATCTCCTTCTTCTCTTCCTCATCTTCATTGTTCTGCATTTTCTGCTTTTTCAATTATTTATGCTTCTTCTACTTCTTATTCAGCTTATTCTATTATTTCTGCTTTTTCGTCTTATTCTTCTGTTTCTCCTTCTTGTTCTTCTAGTTCTTCTAGTTCTTCTTGTTCTTCTTGTAGTTCTACATCTCCTACTATTTCATCTTCCTCTGTTTCCCCTGCATTTTCTGCTTTTTCAATTACTTCCTCTTTTTCTGCTTCTTCTGCTTCTTCTTCAGCTTATTCTGTTATTTCTGCTTTTTCGGGTTATTCTTCTGTTATCTCTGCTCTTTCAGCTTATTCTTCTTTCTGCTTTTTCCTATTATACTTATGTTTCTTCTTCTTGTTCTTCTTGTGTTTCTAGTTCTTCTTGTTCTACTCGTAGTTCTACATCTCCTTCTTCTTCTTCATCTTCTTCTGTTTCTTCTACATTTTTTGCTTTGTCATGTACTTCTTCTGCTTCTTTTTCAGCTTATTCTTCTTTTATTTCTGCTCTTTCGGCTTATTCTTCTGTTATTTCTGCTTTTTCGGCGTATTCTGTTATCTCTGCTTTTTCCTCTTATTCTTCTATTTCTACTTCTTGTTCTTCTTGATCTTTTAGTTCTTCTTGTTCTTCTTTTAGTTCTACATCTCCTTCTTCTTCATCTTCTTCTGTTTCTTCTGCAATTTTTGCTTTTTCAATTACTTCCACTTCTTTTGCTTTTTCTGCTTCTTCCTCAGCTGAATCTTCTGTTATTTCTGCTTTTTGGCTTATTCTTCTGTTATTTCTGCTATTTCGTCTTATTTTTCTGTTATTTCTGCTTTTTCCTCTTATTCTTCTCCTTCTACTTCTTGTTCTTTATGTTCTTCTAGTTATTCATGTTCTTCTGTAGTTCTACATCACCCTCCTCTTCTTCTTCATCTTCTTCTGTTTCTTCTGCACATTTGTTTTTTCAATTACTTCTTCTTCTGCCTTCTGCTTCTTCAGCTGATTCTTCTGATTCTTCTGTTATTTCTGCTTTTTCGGCTTATGCTTCTGTAATTTCTAATTTTTGGTTTATTCTTCTGTTATTTCTACTTATTCAGCTTATTCTTACGTTATTTCTGCCTTTTCCTCTTATTCTTCTGTTCATCCTTCTTGTTCTTCTAGTTCTTATGTTCTTCTTGTACTTCTATATCTCCTTTTTATTCTTCTTCATCTTCCTCTGTTTCCTCTGCATTTTCTGCTTTTACAATTACTACTTCGTTTTCTGCTTCTTCTGTTTCTTCCTCAGATTATTCTTCTGTGATTTCTACCTTTGTGGCTTATTCTTCTGTTATTTCTACTTTTTCAGCTTATTCTGCTTTTTCTCCTTTTTCGTCTTATTCTTCTGTTTCTCGTTCTTGTTTTTCTTGTTCTTCTAGTTCTTCTTGTTCTTTTTGTAGTTCTACATCGCCTTCTTCTTCTTCAACTTCTTCTGTCTCTTCTGCATTTTCTGCTTGTTCAATTACTTCTTCGTTTTCTGGTTCTTCTTTTTCTTCTTCAGCTTATTCCTCTGTCATTTCTGCCTTTTCGGCTTATGCTTCTGTTATTTCTACCTTTTTGGCTTATTCTTCTGTTATTTGTGCTTTTTCGTCTTTTTCTTCTGTTTCTACTTCTTTTTCTTCTTGTTCTTCTAGTTCTTCTTGTTCTTCTTGAAGTTCTACTTCTCCTTCATCTTCTTCTGTTCATCTTCATAGGTTATGCATTTTCTGCTTTTTCAATTACTTCTTCGTTTTCTGCTTCTTCTGTTTCTTCTTCAGCTTATTATTCTGTCATTTCTGCCTTTTTGGCTTATGCTTCTGTTATTTCTACTTTTTGGCTTATTTCTTCTGTTATTTCTACTTATTCAGCTTATTCTTCTCTTATTTCTGCTTTTTCATCTTATTCTTCTGTTTCTCCTTCTTGTTCTTCTTGTTCTTCTAGTTCTTCTAGTTCTTCTTGTTGTTCTACATCTCCTTCTTCTTCATCTTCCTTTGTTTCTTCTGCATTTTCTGCTTTTTCAATTACTCCTTCGTTTTCTGCTGCTTCTGTTTCTTCTGCAGATTATCCTTCTGTCGTTTCTGTCTTTTCGGGTTTTGTTTCTGTTATTTCTACCTTTTTGGCTTATTCTTCTGTTATTTCTACTTTTTCAGGTTATTCTTCTGTTATTTCTGATTTTTCGTCTTATTCTTCTGTTTCTTCTTCTTGTTCTTCTTGTTCTTTCATTCTTCTTCTTCTTCTTTTTGTTGTACATCTCCTTCTTCTTCTTCTTCATCTTTTTTTGTTTCTTCTTCATTTTCTGCTTTTCCAATTACTTCTTCTTTTTCTGCTTCTTCCGTTTCTTCTTCAGCTTATTCTTCTGTCATTTCTGCCTTTTCGTCTTATGCTTCTGTTATTTCTACCTTTTTGGCTTATTCTTCTCTTATTTCTGCTTTTTCGTCTTATTCTTCTGTTTCTACTTCTTTTCCTTCTAGTTCTTCTTTTTCTTCTTGCAGTTCTACATCTCCTTCTTCTCTTCCTCATCTTCATTGTTCTGCATTTTCTGCTTTTTCAATTATTTATGCTTCTTCTACTTCTTATTCAGCTTATTCTATTATTTCTGCTTTTTCGTCTTATTCTTCTGTTTCTCCTTCTTGTTCTTCTAGTTCTTCTAGTTCTTCTTGTTCTTCTTGTAGTTCTACATCTCCTACTATTTCATCTTCCTCTGTTTCCCCTGCATTTTCTGCTTTTTCAATTACTTCCTCTTTTTCTGCTTCTTCTGCTTCTTCTTCAGCTTATTCTGTTATTTCTGCTTTTTCGGGTTATTCTTCTGTTATCTCTGCTCTTTCAGCTTATTCTTCTTTCTGCTTTTTCCTATTATACTTATGTTTCTTCTTCTTGTTCTTCTTGTGTTTCTAGTTCTTCTTGTTCTACTCGTAGTTCTACATCTCCTTCTTCTTCTTCATCTTCTTCTGTTTCTTCTACATTTTTTGCTTTTTCATGTACTTCTTCTGCTTCTTTTTCAGCTTATTCTTCTTTTATTTCTGCTCTTTCGGCTTATTCTTCTGTTATTTCTGCTTTTTCGGCGTATTCTGTTATCTCTGCTTTTTCCTCTTATTCTTCTATTTCTACTTCTTGTTCTTCTTGATCTTTTAGTTCTTCTTGTTCTTCTTTTAGTTCTACATCTCCTTCTTCTTCATCTTCTTCTGTTTCTTCTGCAATTTTTGCTTTTTCAATTACTTCCACTTCTTTTGCTTTTTCTGCTTCTTCCTCAGCTGAATCTTCTGTTATTTCTGCTTTTTGGCTTATTCTTCTGTTATTTCTGCTATTTCGTCTTATTTTTCTGTTATTTCTGCTTTTTCCTCTTATTCTTCTCCTTCTACTTCTTGTTCTTTATGTTCTTCTAGTTATTCATGTTCTTCTGTAGTTCTACATCACCCTCCTCTTCTTCTTCATCTTCTTCTGTTTCTTCTGCACATTTGTTTTTTCAATTACTTCTTCTTCTGCTTTCTGCTTCTTCAGCTGATTCTTCTGATTCTTCTGTTATTTCTGCTTTTTCGGCTTATGCTTCTGTAATTTCTAATTTTTGGTTTATTCTTCTGTTAT
This sequence comes from Talpa europaea, assembly GCF_964194135.1. Classification (NCBI taxonomy): domain Eukaryota; kingdom Metazoa; phylum Chordata; class Mammalia; order Eulipotyphla; family Talpidae; genus Talpa; species Talpa europaea. Next base: position 87,542 of record NW_028168037.1, on the reverse strand, counting down.
TTCTACTTATTCAGCTTATTCTTACGTTATTTCTGCCTTTTCCTCTTATTCTTCTGTTCATCCTTCTTGTTCTTCTAGTTCTTATGTTCTTCTTGTACTTCTATATCTCCTTTTTATTCTTCTTCATCTTCCTCTGTTTCCTCTGCATTTTCAGCTTTTACAATTACTACTTCGTTTTCTGCTTCTTCTGTTTCTTCTTCAGATTATTCTTCTGTTATTTCTACCTTTTTGGCTTATTCTTCTGTTATTTCCACTTATTCAGCTTATTCTTCTCTTATTTCTGCTTTTTCGTCTTATTCTTCTGTTTCTCCTTCTTATTGTACTTGTTCTTCTATTTCTTTTTGTTCTTCTGGTAGTTCTACTTCTCCTTCTTCTTCTCTTCTCCATCTTCCTCTGTTTCTTCTGCATTTACTGCTTTTTCAATTACTTTTCTTTTCTGCTTCTTCTGTTTCTTCTTCAGCTTATTCTTCTGTCATTATTGCCTTATTGGCTTATGCTTCTGTAATTTATAACTTTTGGCTTATTCTTCAGTTATTTCTACTTTTTCAGCTCATTCTTATGTTATTTCTGGTTTTTCATCTTATTCTTCTTTTCTCCTTCTTCTTGTTCTTCTAGTTCTTCATTTACTTCTACATCTCCTTCTTCTTCTTCTTCTTCATCTAACTCTCTTTTTTTGCATTTTCTGCTTTTTCAATTATCTCTTCGTTTTCTGCTTCTTCTGTTTCTACTTAAGATTATTCTTCTGTCATACCTGCCGTTTCTGCTTATGCTTCTGTTATTTGTACCTTTTTGGCTTATTCTTCTGTTATTTCTGCTTTTTCGTCTTTTTCTTGTTTCTACTTCTTCTTGTTCTTCTAGTTCTTCTTGTAGTTCTACATCTCTTTCTTCTTCATTTTCTGTTCTGCATTTTCTGCTTTTGCATTTACTTATGCTTCTTCTGCTTCTTATTCATCTTATTCTTCTATTATTTCTGCTTTTTCGACTTATTCTTCTGTTTCTCTTCTTGTTCTTCTTGTTCTGCTAGTTCTTCTTGTTCTTCTTGTAGTTCTACATCTCCTTCTTCTTATTATTCATCTTCCTCTCTTTCTTCAGCATTTTTTGCTTTTTCAATTACTTCTTCGTTTTCTGGTACTTCTGTTTCTTCTTCAGCTTATTCTTTTGTCATTTCTGCTTTTTCGGATTATGCTTCTGTAATTTCTAATTTTTGGTTTATTCTTCTGTTATTTCTACTTATTCAGCTTATTCTTACCTTATTTCTGCCTTTTCCTCTTATTCTTCTGTTCATCCTTCTTGTTCTTCTAGTTCTTATGTTCTTCTTGTACTTCTATATCTCCTTTTTATTCTTCTTCATCTTCCTCTGTTTCCTCTGCATTTTCAGCTTTTACAATTACTACTTCGTTTTCTGCTTCTTCTGTTTCTTCCTCAGATTATTCTTCTGTTATTTCTACCTTTGTGGCTTATTCTTCTGTTATTTCTACTTTTTCAGCTTATTCTGCTTTTTCTCCTTTTTCGTCTTATTCTTCTGTTTCTCGTTCTTGTTTTTCTTGTTCTTCTAGTTCTTCTTGTTCTTTTTGTAGTTCTACATCGCCTTCTTCTTCTTCAACTTCTTCTGTCTCTTCTGCATTTTCTGCTTGTTCAATTACTTCTTCGTTTTCTGGTTCTTCTTTTTCTTCTTCAGCTTATTCCTCTGTCATTTCTGCCTTTTCGGCTTATGCTTCTGTTATTTCTACCTTTTTGGCTTATTCTTCTGTTATTTGTGCTTTTTCGTCTTTTTCTTCTGTTTCTACTTCTTTTTCGTCTTGTTCTTCTAGTTCTTCTTGTTCTTCTTGAAGTTCTACTTCTTCATCTTCTTCTGTTCATCTTCATAGGTTATGCATTTTCTGCTTTTTCAATTACTTCTTCGTTTTCTGCTTCTTCTGTTTCTTCTTCAGCTTATTATTCTGTCATTTCTGCCTTTTTGGCTTATGCTTCTGTTATTTCTACTTTTTGGCTTATTTCTTCTGTTATTTCTACTTATTCAGCTTATTCTTCTCTTATTTCTGCTTTTTCATCTTATTCTTCTGTTTCTCCTTCTTGTTCTTCTAATTCTTCTAGTTCTTCTTGTTGTTCTACATCTCCTTCTTCTTCATCTTCCTTTGTTTCTTCTGCATTTTCTGCTTTTTCAATTACTCCTTCGTTTTCTGCTGCTTCTGTTTCTTCTGCAGATTATACTTCTGTCGTTTCTGTCTTTTCGGGTTTTGTTTCTGTTATTTCTACCTTTTTGGCTTATTCTTCTGTTATTTCTACTTTTTCAGGTTATTCTTCTGTTATTTCTGATTTTTCGTCTTATTCTTCTGTTTCTTCTTCTTGTTCTTCTTGTTCTTTCATTCTTCTTCTTCTTCTTTTTGTTGTACATCTCCTTCTTCTTCTTCTTCATCTTTTTTTGTTTCTTCTTCATTTTCTGCTTTTCCAATTACTTCTTCTTTTTCTGCTTCTTCCGTTTCTTCTTCAGCTTATTCTTCTGTCATTTCTGCCTTTTCGTCTTATGCTTCTGTTATTTCTACCTTTTTGGCTTATTCTTCTCTTATTTCTGCTTTTTCGTCTTATTCTTCTGTTTCTACTTCTTTTCCTTCTAGTTCTTCTTTTTCTTCTTGCAGTTCTACATCTCCTTCTTCTCTTCCTCATCTTCATTGTTCTGCATTTTCTGCTTTTTCAATTATTTATGCTTCTTCTACTTCTTATTCAGCTTATTCTATTATTTCTGCTTTTTCGTCTTATTCTTCTGTTTCTCCTTCTTGTTCTTCTAGTTCTTGTAGTTCTTCTTGTTCTTCTTGTAGTTCTACATCTCCTACTATTTCATCTTCCTCTGTTTCCCCTGCATTTTCTGCTTTTTCAATTACTTCCTCTTTTTCTGCTTCTTCTGCTTCTTCTTCAGCTTATTCTGTTATTTCTGCTTTTTCGGGTTATTCTTCTGTTATCTCTGCTCTTTCAGCTTATTCTTCTTTCTGCTTTTTCCTATTATACTTATGTTTCTTCTTCTTGTTCTTCTTGTGTTTCTAGTTCTTCTTGTTCTACTCGTAGTTCTACATCTCCTTCTTCTTCTTCATCTTCTTCTGTTTCTTCTACATTTTTTGCTTTTTCATGTACTTCTTCTGCTTCTTTTTCAGCTTATTCTTCTTTTATTTCTGCTCTTTCGGCTTATTCTTCTGTTATTTCTGCTTTTTCGGCGTATTCTGTTATCTCTGCTTTTTCCTCTTATTCTTCTATTTCTACTTCTTGTTCTTCTTGATCTTTTAGTTCTTCTTGTTCTTCTTTTAGTTCTACATCTCCTTCTTCTTCTTCTTCTTCTTCATCTTTTTCTGTTTCTTCTGCAATTTTTGCTTTTTCAATTACTTCCACTTCTTTTGCTTTTTCTGCTTCTTCCTCAGCTGAATCTTCTGTTATTTCTGCTTTTTGGCTTATTCTTCTGTTATTTCTGCTATTTCGTCTTATTTTTCTGTTATTTCTGCTTTTTCCTCTTATTCTTCTCCTTCTACTTCTTGTTCTTTATGTTCTTCTAGTTATTCATGTTCTTCTGTAGTTCTACATCACCCTCCTCTTCTTCTTCATCTTCTTCTGTTTCTTCTGCACATTTGTTTTTTCAATTACTTCTTCTTCTGCTTTCTGCTTCTTCAGCTGATTCTTCTGATTCTTCTGTTATTTCTGCTTTTTCGGCTTATGCTTCTGTAATTTCTAATTTTTGGTTTATTCTTCTGTTATTTCTACTTATTCAGCTTATTCTTACGTTATTTCTGCCTTTTCCTCTTATTCTTCTGTTCATCCTTCTTGTTCTTCTAGTTCTTATGTTCTTCTTGTACTTCTATATCTCCTTTTTATTCTTCTTCATCTTCCTCTGTTTCCTCTGCATTTTCAGCTTTTACAATTACTACTTCGTTTTCTGCTTCTTCTGTTTCTTCTTCAGATTATTCTTCTGTTATTTCTACCTTTTTGGCTTATTCTTCTGTTATTTCCACTTATTCAGCTTATTCTTCTCTTATTTCTGCTTTTTCGTCTTATTCTTCTGTTTCTCCTTCTTATTGTACTTGTTCTTCTATTTCTTTTTGTTCTTCTTGTAGTTCTACTTCTCCTTCTTCTTCTCTTCTCCATCTTCCTCTGTTTCTTCTGCGTTTACTGCTTTTTCAATTACTTTCCTTTTCTGCTTCTTCTGTTTCTTCTTCAGCTTATTCTTCTGTCATTATTGCCTTATTGGCTTATGCTTCTGTAATTTATAACTTTTGGCTTATTCTTCAGTTATTTCTACTTTTTCAGCTCATTCTTATGTTATTTCTGGTTTTTCATCTTATTCTTCTTTTCTCCTTCTTCTTGTTCTTCTAGTTCTTCATTTACTTCTACATCTCCTTCTTCTTCTTCTTCTTCATCTAACTCTCTTTTTTTGCATTTTCTGCTTTTTCAATTATGTGTTCGTTTTCTGCTTCTTCTGTTTCTACTTAAGATTATTCTTCTGTCATACCTGCCGTTTCTGCTTATGCTTCTGTTATTTGTACCTTTTTGGCTTATTCTTCTGTTATTTCTGCTTTTTCGTCTTTTTCTTCTGTTTCTACTTCTTCTTGTTCTTCTAGTTCTTCTTGTAGTTCTACATCTCTTTCTTCTTCATTTTCTGTTCTGCATTTTCTGCTTTTGCATTTACTTATGCTTCTTCTGCTTCTTATTCATCTTATTCTTCTATTATTTCTGCTTTTTCGACTTATTCTTCTGTTTCTCTTCTTGTTCTTCTTGTTCTGCTAGTTCTTCTTGTTCTTCTTGTAGTTCTACATCTCCTTCTTCTTATTATTCATCTTCCTCTCTTTCTTCAGCATTTTTTGCTTTTTCAATTACTTCTTCGTTTTCTGGTACTTCTGTTTCTTCTTCAGCTTATTCTTTTGTCATTTCTGCTTTTTCGGATTATGCTTCTGTAATTTCTAATTTTTGGTTTATTCTTCTGTTATTTCTACTTATTCAGCTTATTCTTACCTTATTTCTGCCTTTTCCTCTTATTCTTCTGTTCATCCTTCTTGTTCTTCTAGTTCTTATGTTCTTCTTGTACTTCTATATCTCCTTTTTATTCTTCTTCATCTTCCTCTGTTTCCTCTGCATTTTCAGCTTTTACAATTACTACTTCGTTTTCTGCTTCTTCTGTTTCTTCCTCAGATTATTCTTCTGTTATTTCTACCTTTGTGGCTTATTCTTCTGTTATTTCTACTTTTTCAGCTTATTCTGCTTTTTCTCCTTTTTCGTCTTATTCTTCTGTTTCTCGTTCTTGTTTTTCTTGTTCTTCTAGTTCTTCTTGTTCTTTTTGTAGTTCTACATCGCCTTCTTCTTCTTCAACTTCTTCTGTCTCTTCTGCATTTTCTGCTTGTTCAATTACTTCTTCGTTTTCTGGTTCTTCTTTTTCTTCTTCAGCTTATTCCTCTGTCATTTCTGCCTTTTCGGCTTATGCTTCTGTTATTTCTACCTTTTTGGCTTATTCTTCTGTTATTTGTGCTTTTTCGTCTTTTTCTTCTGTTTCTACTTCTTTTTCGTCTTGTTCTTCTAGTTCTTCTTGTTCTTCTTGAAGTTCTACTTCTCCTTCATCTTCTTCTGTTCATCTTCATAGGTTATGCATTTTCTGCTTTTTCAATTACTTCTTCGTTTTCTGCTTCTTCTGTTTCTTCTTCAGCTTATTATTCTGTCATTTCTGCCTTTTTGGCTTATGCTTCTGTTATTTCTACTTTTTGGCTTATTTCTTCTGTTATTTCTACTTATTCAGCTTATTCTTCTCTTATTTCTGCTTTTTCATCTTATTCTTCTGTTTCTTCTTCTTGTTCTTCTTGTTCTTCTTGTTCTTCTAATTCTTCTAGTTCTTCTTGTTGTTCTACATCTCCTTCTTCTTCATCTTCCTTTGTTTCTTCTGCATTTTCTGCTTTTTCAATTAGTCCTTCGTTTTCTGCTGCTTCTGTTTCTTCTGCAGATTATCCTTCTGTCGTTTCTGTCTTTTCGGGTTTTGTTTCTGTTATTTCTACCTTTTTGGCTTATTCTTCTGTTATTTCTACTTTTTCAGGTTATTCTTCTGTTATTTCTGATTTTTCGTCTTATTCTTCTGTTTCTTCTTCTTGTTCTTATTGTTCTTTCATTCTTCTTCTTCTTTTTGTTGTACATCTCCTTCTTCTTCTTCTTCATCTTTTTTTGTTTCTTCTTCATTTTCTGCTTTTCCAATTACTTCTTCTTTTTCTGCTTCTTCCGTTTCTTCTTCAGCTTATTCTTCTGTCATTTCTGCCTTTTCGTCTTATGCTTCTGTTATTTCTACCTTTTTGGCTTATTCTTCTCTTATTTCTGCTTTTTCGTCTTATTCTTCTGTTTCTTCTTTTCCTTCTAGTTCTTCTTTTTCTTCTTGCAGTTCTACATCTCCTTCTTCTCTTCCTCATCTTCATTGTTCTGCATTTTCTGCTTTTTCAATTATATATGCTTCTTCTACTTCTTATTCAGCTTATTCTATTATTTCTGCTTTTTCTTCTTATTCTTCTGTTTCTCCTTCTTGTTCTTCTAGTTCTTCTAGTTCTTCTTGTTCTTCTTGTAGTTCTACATCTCCTACTATTTCATCTTCCTCTGTTTCCCCTGCATTTTCTGCTTTTTCAATTACTTCCTCTTTTTCTGCTTCTTCTGCTTCTTCTTCAGCTTATTCTGTTATTTCTGCTTTTTCGGGTTATTCTTCTGTTATCTCTGCTCTTTCAGCTTATTCTTCTTTCTGCTTTTTCCTATTATACTTATGTTTCTTCTTCTTGTTCTTCTTGTGTTTCTAGTTCTTCTTGTTCTACTCGTAGTTCTACATCTCCTTCTTCTTCTTCATCTTCTTCTGTTTCTTCTACATTTTTTGCTTTTTCATGTACTTCTTCTGCTTCTTTTTCAGCTTATTCTTCTTTTATTTCTGCTCTTTCGGCTTATTCTTCTGTTATTTCTGCTTTTTCGGCGTATTCTGTTATCTCTGCTTTTTCCTCTTATTCTTCTATTTCTACTTCTTGTTCTTCTTGATCTTTTAGTTCTTCTTGTTCTTCTTTTAGTTCTACATCTCCTTCTTCTTCATCTTCTTCTGTTTCTTCTGCAATTTTTGCTTTTTCAATTACTTCCACTTCTTTTGCTTTTTCTGCTTCTTCCTCAGCTGAATCTTCTGTTATTTCTGCTTTTTGGCTTATTCTTCTGTTATTTCTGCTATTTCGTCTTATTTTTCTGTTATTTCTGCTTTTTCCTCTTATTCTTCTCCTTCTACTTCTTGTTCTTTATGTTCTTCTAGTTATTCATGTTCTTCTGTAGTTCTACATCACCCTCCTCTTCTTCTTCATCTTCTTCTGTTTCTTCTGCACATTTGTTTTTTCAATTACTTCTTCTTCTGCCTTCTGCTTCTTCAGCTGATTCTTCTGATTCTTCTGTTATTTCTGCTTTTTCGGCTTATGCTTCTGTAATTTCTAATTTTTGGTTTATTCTTCTGTTATTTCTACTTATTCAGCTTATTCTTACGTTATTTCTGCCTTTTCCTCTTATTCTTCTGTTCATCCTTCTTGTTCTTCTAGTTCTTATGTTCTTCTTGTACTTCTATATCTCCTTTTTATTCTTCTTCATCTTCCTCTGTTTCCTCTGCATTTTCAGCTTTTACAATTACTACTTCGTTTTCTGCTTCTTCTGTTTCTTCTTCAGATTATTCTTCTGTTATTTCTACCTTTTTGGCTTATTCTTCTGTTATTTCCACTTATTCAGCTTATTCTTCTCTTATTTCTGCTTTTTCGTCTTATTCTTCTGTTTCTCCTTCTTATTGTACTTGTTCTTCTATTTCTTTTTGTTCTTCTTGTAGTTCTACTTCTCCTTCTTCTTCTCTTCTCCATCTTCCTCTGTTTCTTCTGCGTTTACTGCTTTTTCAATTACTTTCCTTTTCTGCTTCTTCTGTTTCTTCTTCAGCTTATTCTTCTGTCATTATTGCCTTATTGGCTTATGCTTCTGTAATTTATAACTTTTGGCTTATTCTTCAGTTATTTCTACTTTTTCAGCTCATTCTTATGTTATTTCTGGTTTTTCATCTTATTCTTCTTTTCTCCTTCTTCTTGTTCTTCTAGTTCTTCATTTACTTCTACATCTCCTTCTTCTTCTTCTTCTTCATCTAACTCTCTTTTTTTGCATTTTCTGCTTTTTCAATTATCTCTTCGTTTTCTGCTTCTTCTGTTTCTACTTAAGATTATTCTTCTGTCATATCTGCCGTTTCTGCTTATGCTTCTGTTATTTGTACCTTTTTGGCTTATTCTTCTGTTATTTCTGCTTTTTCGTCTTTTTCTTGTTTCTACTTCTTCTTGTTCTTCTAGTTCTTCTTGTAGTTCTACATCTCTTTCTTCTTCATTTTCTGTTCTGCATTTTCTGCTTTTGCATTTACTTATGCTTCTTCTGCTTCTTATTCATCTTATTCTTCTATTATTTCTGCTTTTTCGACTTATTCTTCTGTTTCTCTTCTTGTTCTTCTTGTTCTGCTAGTTCTTCTTGTTCTTCTTGTAGTTCTACATCTCCTTCTTCTTATTATTCATCTTCCTCTCTTTCTTCAGCATTTTTTGCTTTTTCAATTACTTCTTCGTTTTCTGGTACTTCTGTTTCTTCTTCAGCTTATTCTTTTGTCATTTCTGCTTTTTCGGATTATGCTTCTGTAATTTCTAATTTTTGGTTTATTCTTCTGTTATTTCTACTTATTCAGCTTATTCTTACGTTATTTCTGCCTTTTCCTCTTATTCTTCTGTTCATCCTTCTTGTTCTTCTAGTTCTTATGTTCTTCTTGTACTTCTATATCTCCTTTTTATTCTTCTTCATCTTCCTCTGTTTCCTCTGCATTTTCAGCTTTTACAATTACTACTTCGTTTTCTGCTTCTTCTGTTTCTTCCTCAGATTATTCTTCTGTTATTTCTACCTTTGTGGCTTATTCTTCTGTTATTTCTACTTTTTCAGCTTATTCTGCTTTTTCTCCTTTTTCGTCTTATTCTTCTGTTTCTCGTTCTTGTTTTTCTTGTTCTTCTAGTTCTTCTTGTTCTTTTTGTAGTTCTACATCGCCTTCTTCTTCTTCAACTTCTTCTGTCTCTTCTGCATTTTCTGCTTGTTCAATTACTTCTTCGTTTTCTGGTTCTTCTTTTTCTTCTTCAGCTTATTCCTCTGTCATTTCTGCCTTTTCGGCTTATACTTCTGTTATTTCTACCTTTTTGGCTTATTCTTCTGTTATTTGTGCTTTTTCGTCTTTTTCTTCTGTTTCTACTTCTTTTTCGTCTTGTTCTTCTAGTTCTTCTTGTTCTTCTTGAAGTTCTACTTCTCCTTCATCTTCTTCTGTTCATCTTCATAGGTTATGCATTTTCTGCTTTTTCAATTACTTCTTCGTTTTCTGCTTCTTCTGTTTCATCTTCAGCTTATTATTCTGTCATTTCTGCCTTTTTGGCTTATGCTTCTCTTATTTCTACTTTTTGGCTTATTTCTTCTGTTATTTCTACTTATTCAGCTTATTCTTCTCTTATTTCTGCTTTTTCATCTTATTCTTCTGTTTCTCCTTCTTGTTCTTCTTGTTCTTCTAATTCTTCTAGTTCTTCTTGTTGTTCTACATCTCCTTCTTCTTCATCTTCCTTTGTTTCTTCTGCATTTTCTGCTTTTTCAATTACTCCTTCGTTTTCTGCTGCTTCTGTTTCTTCTGCAGATTATCCTTCTGTCGTTTCTGTCTTTTCGGGTTTTGTTTCTGTTATTTCTACCTTTTTGGCTTATTCTTCTGTTATTTCTACTTTTTCAGGTTATTCTTCTGTTATTTCTGATTTTTCGTCTTATTCTTCTGTTTCTTCTTCTTGTTCTTATTGTTCTTTCATTCTTCTTCTTCTTTTTGTTGTACATCTCCTTCTTCTTCTTCTTCATCTTTTTTTGTTTCTTCTTCATTTTCTGCTTTTCCAATTACTTCTTCTTTTTCTGCTTCTTCCGTTTCTTCTTCAGCTTATTCTTCTGTCATTTCTGCCTTTTCGTCTTTTGCTTCTGTTATTTCTACCTTTTTGGCTTATTCTTCTCTTATTTCTGCTTTTTCGTCTTATTCTTCTGTTTCTACTTCTTTTCCTTCTAGTTCTTCTTTTTCTTCTTGCAGTTCTACATCTCCTTCTTCTCTTCCTCATCTTCATTGTTCTGCATTTTCTGCTTTTTCAATTATTTATGCTTCTTCTACTTCTTATTCAGCTTATTCTATTATTTCTGCTTTTTCGTCTTATTCTTCTGTTTCTCCTTCTTGTTCTTCTAGTTCTTCTAGTTCTTCTTGTTCTTCTTGTAGTTCTACATCTCCTACTATTTCATCTTCCTCTGTTTCCCCTGCATTTTCTGCTTTTTCAATTACTTCCTCTTTTTCTGCTTCTTCTGCTTCTTCTTCAGCTTATTCTGTTATTTCTGCTTTTTCGGGTTATTCTTCTGTTATCTCTGCTCTTTCAGCTTATTCTTCTTTCTGCTTTTTCCTATTATACTTATGTTTCTTCTTCTTGTTCTTCTTGTGTTTCTAGTTCTTCTTGTTCTACTCGTAGTTCTACATCTCCTTCTTCTTCTTCATCTTCTTCTGTTTCTTCTACATTTTTTGCTTTGTCATGTACTTCTTCTGCTTCTTTTTCAGCTTATTCTTCTTTTATTTCTGCTCTTTCGGCTTATTCTTCTGTTATTTCTGCTTTTTCGGCGTATTCTGTTATCTCTGCTTTTTCCTCTTATTCTTCTATTTCTACTTCTTGTTCTTCTTGATCTTTTAGTTCTTCTTGTTCTTCTTTTAGTTCTACATCTCCTTCTTCTTCATCTTCTTCTGTTTCTTCTGCAATTTTTGCTTTTTCAATTACTTCCACTTCTTTTGCTTTTTCTGCTTCTTCCTCAGCTGAATCTTCTGTTATTTCTGCTTTTTGGCTTATTCTTCTGTTATTTCTGCTATTTCGTCTTATTTTTCTGTTATTTCTGCTTTTTCCTCTTATTCTTCTCCTTCTACTTCTTGTTCTTTATGTTCTTCTAGTTATTCATGTTCTTCTGTAGTTCTACATCACCCTCCTCTTCTTCTTCATCTTCTTCTGTTTCTTCTGCACATTTGTTTTTTCAATTACTTCTTCTTCTGCCTTCTGCTTCTTCAGCTGATTCTTCTGATTCTTCTGTTATTTCTGCTTTTTCGGCTTATGCTTCTGTAATTTCTAATTTTTGGTTTATTCTTCTGTTATTTCTACTTATTCAGCTTATTCTTACGTTATTTCTGCCTTTTCCTCTTATTCTTCTGTTCATCCTTCTTGTTCTTCTAGTTCTTATGTTCTTCTTGTACTTCTATATCTCCTTTTTATTCTTCTTCATCTTCCTCTGTTTCCTCTGCATTTTCTGCTTTTACAATTACTACTTCGTTTTCTGCTTCTTCTGTTTCTTCCTCAGATTATTCTTCTGTGATTTCTACCTTTGTGGCTTATTCTTCTGTTATTTCTACTTTTTCAGCTTATTCTGCTTTTTCTCCTTTTTCGTCTTATTCTTCTGTTTCTCGTTCTTGTTTTTCTTGTTCTTCTAGTTCTTCTTGTTCTTTTTGTAGTTCTACATCGCCTTCTTCTTCTTCAACTTCTTCTGTCTCTTCTGCATTTTCTGCTTGTTCAATTACTTCTTCGTTTTCTGGTTCTTCTTTTTCTTCTTCAGCTTATTCCTCTGTCATTTCTGCCTTTTCGGCTTATGCTTCTGTTATTTCTACCTTTTTGGCTTATTCTTCTGTTATTTGTGCTTTTTCGTCTTTTTCTTCTGTTTCTACTTCTTTTTCTTCTTGTTCTTCTAGTTCTTCTTGTTCTTCTTGAAGTTCTACTTCTCCTTCATCTTCTTCTGTTCATCTTCATAGGTTATGCATTTTCTGCTTTTTCAATTACTTCTTCGTTTTCTGCTTCTTCTGTTTCTTCTTCAGCTTATTATTCTGTCATTTCTGCCTTTTTGGCTTATGCTTCTGTTATTTCTACTTTTTGGCTTATTTCTTCTGTTATTTCTACTTATTCAGCTTATTCTTCTCTTATTTCTGCTTTTTCATCTTATTCTTCTGTTTCTCCTTCTTGTTCTTCTTGTTCTTCTAGTTCTTCTAGTTCTTCTTGTTGTTCTACATCTCCTTCTTCTTCATCTTCCTTTGTTTCTTCTGCATTTTCTGCTTTTTCAATTACTCCTTCGTTTTCTGCTGCTTCTGTTTCTTCTGCAGATTATCCTTCTGTCGTTTCTGTCTTTTCGGGTTTTGTTTCTGTTATTTCTACCTTTTTGGCTTATTCTTCTGTTATTTCTACTTTTTCAGGTTATTCTTCTGTTATTTCTGATTTTTCGTCTTATTCTTCTGTTTCTTCTTCTTGTTCTTCTTGTTCTTTCATTCTTCTTCTTCTTCTTTTTGTTGTACATCTCCTTCTTCTTCTTCTTCATCTTTTTTTGTTTCTTCTTCATTTTCTGCTTTTCCAATTACTTCTTCTTTTTCTGCTTCTTCCGTTTCTTCTTCAGCTTATTCTTCTGTCATTTCTGCCTTTTCGTCTTATGCTTCTGTTATTTCTACCTTTTTGGCTTATTCTTCTCTTATTTCTGCTTTTTCGTCTTATTCTTCTGTTTCTACTTCTTTTCCTTCTAGTTCTTCTTTTTCTTCTTGCAGTTCTACATCTCCTTCTTCTCTTCCTCATCTTCATTGTTCTGCATTTTCTGCTTTTTCAATTATTTATGCTTCTTCTACTTCTTATTCAGCTTATTCTATTATTTCTGCTTTTTCGTCTTATTCTTCTGTTTCTCCTTCTTGTTCTTCTAGTTCTTCTAGTTCTTCTTGTTCTTCTTGTAGTTCTACATCTCCTACTATTTCATCTTCCTCTGTTTCCCCTGCATTTTCTGCTTTTTCAATTACTTCCTCTTTTTCTGCTTCTTCTGCTTCTTCTTCAGCTTATTCTGTTATTTCTGCTTTTTCGGGTTATTCTTCTGTTATCTCTGCTCTTTCAGCTTATTCTTCTTTCTGCTTTTTCCTATTATACTTATGTTTCTTCTTCTTGTTCTTCTTGTGTTTCTAGTTCTTCTTGTTCTACTCGTAGTTCTACATCTCCTTCTTCTTCTTCATCTTCTTCTGTTTCTTCTACATTTTTTGCTTTGTCATGTACTTCTTCTGCTTCTTTTTCAGCTTATTCTTCTTTTATTTCTGCTCTTTCGGCTTATTCTTCTGTTATTTCTGCTTTTTCGGCGTATTCTGTTATCTCTGCTTTTTCCTCTTATTCTTCTATTTCTACTTCTTGTTCTTCTTGATCTTTTAGTTCTTCTTGTTCTTCTTTTAGTTCTACATCTCCTTCTTCTTCATCTTCTTCTGTTTCTTCTGCAATTTTTGCTTTTTCAATTACTTCCACTTCTTTTGCTTTTTCTGCTTCTTCCTCAGCTGAATCTTCTGTTATTTCTGCTTTTTGGCTTATTCTTCTGTTATTTCTGCTATTTCGTCTTATTTTTCTGTTATTTCTGCTTTTTCCTCTTATTCTTCTCCTTCTACTTCTTGTTCTTTATGTTCTTCTAGTTATTCATGTTCTTCTGTAGTTCTACATCACCCTCCTCTTCTTCTTCATCTTCTTCTGTTTCTTCTGCACATTTGTTTTTTCAATTACTTCTTCTTCTGCTTTCTGCTTCTTCAGCTGATTCTTCTGATTCTTCTGTTATTTCTGCTTTTTCGGCTTATGCTTCTGTAATTTCTAATTTTTGGTTTATTCTTCTGTTATTTCTACTTATTCAGCTTATTCTTACGTTATTTCTGCCTTTTCCTCTTATTCTTCTGTTCATCCTTCTTGTTCTTCTAGTTCTTATGTTCTTCTTGTACTTCTATATCTCCTTTTTATTCTTCTTCATCTTCCTCTGTTTCCTCTGCATTTTCAGCTTTTACAATTACTACTTCGTTTTCTGCTTCTTCTGTTTCTTCTTCAGATTATTCTTCTGTTATTTCTACCTTTTTGGCTTATTCTTCTGTTATTTCCACTTATTCAGCTTATTCTTCTCTTATTTCTGCTTTTTCGTCTTATTCTTCTGTTTCTCCTTCTTATTGTACTTGTTCTTCTATTTCTTTTTGTTCTTCTGGTAGTTCTACTTCTCCTTCTTCTTCTCTTCTCCATCTTCCTCTGTTTCTTCTGCATTTACTGCTTTTTCAATTACTTTTCTTTTCTGCTTCTTCTGTTTCTTCTTCAGCTTATTCTTCTGTCATTATTGCCTTATTGGCTTATGCTTCTGTAATTTATAACTTTTGGCTTATTCTTCAGTTATTTCTACTTTTTCAGCTCATTCTTATGTTATTTCTGGTTTTTCATCTTATTCTTCTTTTCTCCTTCTTCTTGTTCTTCTAGTTCTTCATTTACTTCTACATCTCCTTCTTCTTCTTCTTCTTCATCTAACTCTCTTTTTTTGCATTTTCTGCTTTTTCAATTATCTCTTCGTTTTCTGCTTCTTCTGTTTCTACTTAAGATTATTCTTCTGTCATACCTGCCGTTTCTGCTTATGCTTCTGTTATTTGTACCTTTTTGGCTTATTCTTCTGTTATTTCTGCTTTTTCGTCTTTTTCTTGTTTCTACTTCTTCTTGTTCTTCTAGTTCTTCTTGTAGTTCTACATCTCTTTCTTCTTCATTTTCTGTTCTGCATTTTCTGCTTTTGCATTTACTTATGCTTCTTCTGCTTCTTATTCATCTTATTCTTCTATTATTTCTGCTTTTTCGACTTATTCTTCTGTTTCTCTTCTTGTTCTTCTTGTTCTGCTAGTTCTTCTTGTTCTTCTTGTAGTTCTACATCTCCTTCTTCTTATTATTCATCTTCCTCTCTTTCTTCAGCATTTTTTGCTTTTTCAATTACTTCTTCGTTTTCTGGTACTTCTGTTTCTTCTTCAGCTTATTCTTTTGTCATTTCTGCTTTTTCGGATTATGCTTCTGTAATTTCTAATTTTTGGTTTATTCTTCTGTTATTTCTACTTATTCAGCTTATTCTTACCTTATTTCTGCCTTTTCCTCTTATTCTTCTGTTCATCCTTCTTGTTCTTCTAGTTCTTATGTTCTTCTTGTACTTCTATATCTCCTTTTTATTCTTCTTCATCTTCCTCTGTTTCCTCTGCATTTTCAGCTTTTACAATTACTACTTCGTTTTCTGCTTCTTCTGTTTCTTCCTCAGATTATTCTTCTGTTATTTCTACCTTTGTGGCTTATTCTTCTGTTATTTCTACTTTTTCAGCTTATTCTGCTTTTTCTCCTTTTTCGTCTTATTCTTCTGTTTCTCGTTCTTGTTTTTCTTGTTCTTCTAGTTCTTCTTGTTCTTTTTGTAGTTCTACATCGCCTTCTTCTTCTTCAACTTCTTCTGTCTCTTCTGCATTTTCTGCTTGTTCAATTACTTCTTCGTTTTCTGGTTCTTCTTTTTCTTCTTCAGCTTATTCCTCTGTCATTTCTGCCTTTTCGGCTTATGCTTCTGTTATTTCTACCTTTTTGGCTTATTCTTCTGTTATTTGTGCTTTTTCGTCTTTTTCTTCTGTTTCTACTTCTTTTTCGTCTTGTTCTTCTAGTTCTTCTTGTTCTTCTTGAAGTTCTACTTCTCCTTCATCTTCTTCTGTTCATCTTCATAGGTTATGCATTTTCTGCTTTTTCAATTACTTCTTCGTTTTCTGCTTCTTCTGTTTCTTCTTCAGCTTATTATTCTGTCATTTCTGCCTTTTTGGCTTATGCTTCTGTTATTTCTACTTTTTGGCTTATTTCTTCTGTTATTTCTACTTATTCAGCTTATTCTTCTCTTATTTCTGCTTTTTCATCTTATTCTTCTGTTTCTTCTTCTTGTTCTTCTTGTTCTTCTTGTTCTTCTAATTCTTCTAGTTCTTCTTGTTGTTCTACATCTCCTTCTTCTTCATCTTCCTTTGTTTCTTCTGCATTTTCTGCTTTTTCAATTAGTCCTTCGTTTTCTGCTGCTTCTGTTTCTTCTGCAGATTATCCTTCTGTCGTTTCTGTCTTTTCGGGTTTTGTTTCTGTTATTTCTACCTTTTTGGCTTATTCTTCTGTTATTTCTACTTTTTCAGGTTATTCTTCTGTTATTTCTGATTTTTCGTCTTATTCTTCTGTTTCTTCTTCTTGTTCTTATTGTTCTTTCATTCTTCTTCTTCTTTTTGTTGTACATCTCCTTCTTCTTCTTCTTCATCTTTTTTTGTTTCTTCTTCATTTTCTGCTTTTCCAATTACTTCTTCTTTTTCTGCTTCTTCCGTTTCTTCTTCAGCTTATTCTTCTGTCATTTCTGCCTTTTCGTCTTATGCTTCTGTTATTTCTACCTTTTTGGCTTATTCTTCTCTTATTTCTGCTTTTTCGTCTTATTCTTCTGTTTCTTCTTCTTTTCCTTCTAGTTCTTCTTTTTCTTCTTGCAGTTCTACATCTCCTTCTTCTCTTCCTCATCTTCATTGTTCTGCATTTTCTGCTTTTTCAATTATATATGCTTCTTCTACTTCTTATTCAGCTTATTCTATTATTTCTGCTTTTTCTTCTTATTCTTCTGTTTCTCCTTCTTGTTCTTCTAGTTCTTCTAGTTCTTCTTGTTCTTCTTGTAGTTCTACATCTCCTACTATTTCATCTTCCTCTGTTTCCCCTGCATTTTCTGCTTTTTCAATTACTTCCTCTTTTTCTGCTTCTTCTGCTTCTTCTTCAGCTTATTCTGTTATTTCTGCTTTTTCGGGTTATTCTTCTGTTATCTCTGCTCTTTCAGCTTATTCTTCTTTCTGCTTTTTCCTATTATACTTATGTTTCTTCTTCTTGTTCTTCTTGTGTTTCTAGTTCTTCTTGTTCTACTCGTAGTTCTACATCTCCTTCTTCTTCTTCATCTTCTTCTGTTTCTTCTACATTTTTTGCTTTTTCATGTACTTCTTCTGCTTCTTTTTCAGCTTATTCTTCTTTTATTTCTGCTCTTTCGGCTTATTCTTCTGTTATTTCTGCTTTTTCGGCGTATTCTGTTATCTCTGCTTTTTCCTCTTATTCTTCTATTTCTACTTCTTGTTCTTCTTGATCTTTTAGTTCTTCTTGTTCTTCTTTTAGTTCTACATCTCCTTCTTCTTCATCTTCTTCTGTTTCTTCTGCAATTTTTGCTTTTTCAATTACTTCCACTTCTTTTGCTTTTTCTGCTTCTTCCTCAGCTGAATCTTCTGTTATTTCTGCTTTTTGGCTTATTCTTCTGTTATTTCTGCTATTTCGTCTTATTTTTCTGTTATTTCTGCTTTTTCCTCTTATTCTTCTCCTTCTACTTCTTGTTCTTTATGTTCTTCTAGTTATTCATGTTCTTCTGTAGTTCTACATCACCCTCCTCTTCTTCTTCATCTTCTTCTGTTTCTTCTGCACATTTGTTTTTTCAATTACTTCTTCTTCTGCCTTCTGCTTCTTCAGCTGATTCTTCTGATTCTTCTGTTATTTCTGCTTTTTCGGCTTATGCTTCTGTAATTTCTAATTTTTGGTTTATTCTTCTGTTATTTCTACTTATTCAGCTTATTCTTACGTTATTTC
The DNA here is from genome assembly GCF_964194135.1 of Talpa europaea. Lineage (NCBI taxonomy): Eukaryota > Metazoa > Chordata > Mammalia > Eulipotyphla > Talpidae > Talpa > Talpa europaea. The sequence continues at coordinate 70,035 of NW_028168037.1, read as the reverse complement.
TGCCTTTTCCTCTTATTCTTCTGTTCATCCTTCTTGTTCTTCTAGTTCTTATGTTCTTCTTGTACTTCTATATCTCCTTTTTATTCTTCTTCATCTTCCTCTGTTTCCTCTGCATTTTCAGCTTTTACAATTACTACTTCGTTTTCTGCTTCTTCTGTTTCTTCTTCAGATTATTCTTCTGTTATTTCTACCTTTTTGGCTTATTCTTCTGTTATTTCCACTTATTCAGCTTATTCTTCTCTTATTTCTGCTTTTTCGTCTTATTCTTCTGTTTCTCCTTCTTATTGTACTTGTTCTTCTATTTCTTTTTGTTCTTCTTGTAGTTCTACTTCTCCTTCTTCTTCTCTTCTCCATCTTCCTCTGTTTCTTCTGCGTTTACTGCTTTTTCAATTACTTTCCTTTTCTGCTTCTTCTGTTTCTTCTTCAGCTTATTCTTCTGTCATTATTGCCTTATTGGCTTATGCTTCTGTAATTTATAACTTTTGGCTTATTCTTCAGTTATTTCTACTTTTTCAGCTCATTCTTATGTTATTTCTGGTTTTTCATCTTATTCTTCTTTTCTCCTTCTTCTTGTTCTTCTAGTTCTTCATTTACTTCTACATCTCCTTCTTCTTCTTCTTCTTCATCTAACTCTCTTTTTTTGCATTTTCTGCTTTTTCAATTATGTGTTCGTTTTCTGCTTCTTCTGTTTCTACTTAAGATTATTCTTCTGTCATACCTGCCGTTTCTGCTTATGCTTCTGTTATTTGTACCTTTTTGGCTTATTCTTCTGTTATTTCTGCTTTTTCGTCTTTTTCTTCTGTTTCTACTTCTTCTTGTTCTTCTAGTTCTTCTTGTAGTTCTACATCTCTTTCTTCTTCATTTTCTGTTCTGCATTTTCTGCTTTTGCATTTACTTATGCTTCTTCTGCTTCTTATTCATCTTATTCTTCTATTATTTCTGCTTTTTCGACTTATTCTTCTGTTTCTCTTCTTGTTCTTCTTGTTCTGCTAGTTCTTCTTGTTCTTCTTGTAGTTCTACATCTCCTTCTTCTTATTATTCATCTTCCTCTCTTTCTTCAGCATTTTTTGCTTTTTCAATTACTTCTTCGTTTTCTGGTACTTCTGTTTCTTCTTCAGCTTATTCTTTTGTCATTTCTGCTTTTTCGGATTATGCTTCTGTAATTTCTAATTTTTGGTTTATTCTTCTGTTATTTCTACTTATTCAGCTTATTCTTACCTTATTTCTGCCTTTTCCTCTTATTCTTCTGTTCATCCTTCTTGTTCTTCTAGTTCTTATGTTCTTCTTGTACTTCTATATCTCCTTTTTATTCTTCTTCATCTTCCTCTGTTTCCTCTGCATTTTCAGCTTTTACAATTACTACTTCGTTTTCTGCTTCTTCTGTTTCTTCCTCAGATTATTCTTCTGTTATTTCTACCTTTGTGGCTTATTCTTCTGTTATTTCTACTTTTTCAGCTTATTCTGCTTTTTCTCCTTTTTCGTCTTATTCTTCTGTTTCTCGTTCTTGTTTTTCTTGTTCTTCTAGTTCTTCTTGTTCTTTTTGTAGTTCTACATCGCCTTCTTCTTCTTCAACTTCTTCTGTCTCTTCTGCATTTTCTGCTTGTTCAATTACTTCTTCGTTTTCTGGTTCTTCTTTTTCTTCTTCAGCTTATTCCTCTGTCATTTCTGCCTTTTCGGCTTATGCTTCTGTTATTTCTACCTTTTTGGCTTATTCTTCTGTTATTTGTGCTTTTTCGTCTTTTTCTTCTGTTTCTACTTCTTTTTCGTCTTGTTCTTCTAGTTCTTCTTGTTCTTCTTGAAGTTCTACTTCTCCTTCATCTTCTTCTGTTCATCTTCATAGGTTATGCATTTTCTGCTTTTTCAATTACTTCTTCGTTTTCTGCTTCTTCTGTTTCTTCTTCAGCTTATTATTCTGTCATTTCTGCCTTTTTGGCTTATGCTTCTGTTATTTCTACTTTTTGGCTTATTTCTTCTGTTATTTCTACTTATTCAGCTTATTCTTCTCTTATTTCTGCTTTTTCATCTTATTCTTCTGTTTCTTCTTCTTGTTCTTCTTGTTCTTCTTGTTCTTCTAATTCTTCTAGTTCTTCTTGTTGTTCTACATCTCCTTCTTCTTCATCTTCCTTTGTTTCTTCTGCATTTTCTGCTTTTTCAATTAGTCCTTCGTTTTCTGCTGCTTCTGTTTCTTCTGCAGATTATCCTTCTGTCGTTTCTGTCTTTTCGGGTTTTGTTTCTGTTATTTCTACCTTTTTGGCTTATTCTTCTGTTATTTCTACTTTTTCAGGTTATTCTTCTGTTATTTCTGATTTTTCGTCTTATTCTTCTGTTTCTTCTTCTTGTTCTTATTGTTCTTTCATTCTTCTTCTTCTTTTTGTTGTACATCTCCTTCTTCTTCTTCTTCATCTTTTTTTGTTTCTTCTTCATTTTCTGCTTTTCCAATTACTTCTTCTTTTTCTGCTTCTTCCGTTTCTTCTTCAGCTTATTCTTCTGTCATTTCTGCCTTTTCGTCTTATGCTTCTGTTATTTCTACCTTTTTGGCTTATTCTTCTCTTATTTCTGCTTTTTCGTCTTATTCTTCTGTTTCTTCTTCTTTTCCTTCTAGTTCTTCTTTTTCTTCTTGCAGTTCTACATCTCCTTCTTCTCTTCCTCATCTTCATTGTTCTGCATTTTCTGCTTTTTCAATTATATATGCTTCTTCTACTTCTTATTCAGCTTATTCTATTATTTCTGCTTTTTCTTCTTATTCTTCTGTTTCTCCTTCTTGTTCTTCTAGTTCTTCTAGTTCTTCTTGTTCTTCTTGTAGTTCTACATCTCCTACTATTTCATCTTCCTCTGTTTCCCCTGCATTTTCTGCTTTTTCAATTACTTCCTCTTTTTCTGCTTCTTCTGCTTCTTCTTCAGCTTATTCTGTTATTTCTGCTTTTTCGGGTTATTCTTCTGTTATCTCTGCTCTTTCAGCTTATTCTTCTTTCTGCTTTTTCCTATTATACTTATGTTTCTTCTTCTTGTTCTTCTTGTGTTTCTAGTTCTTCTTGTTCTACTCGTAGTTCTACATCTCCTTCTTCTTCTTCATCTTCTTCTGTTTCTTCTACATTTTTTGCTTTTTCATGTACTTCTTCTGCTTCTTTTTCAGCTTATTCTTCTTTTATTTCTGCTCTTTCGGCTTATTCTTCTGTTATTTCTGCTTTTTCGGCGTATTCTGTTATCTCTGCTTTTTCCTCTTATTCTTCTATTTCTACTTCTTGTTCTTCTTGATCTTTTAGTTCTTCTTGTTCTTCTTTTAGTTCTACATCTCCTTCTTCTTCATCTTCTTCTGTTTCTTCTGCAATTTTTGCTTTTTCAATTACTTCCACTTCTTTTGCTTTTTCTGCTTCTTCCTCAGCTGAATCTTCTGTTATTTCTGCTTTTTGGCTTATTCTTCTGTTATTTCTGCTATTTCGTCTTATTTTTCTGTTATTTCTGCTTTTTCCTCTTATTCTTCTCCTTCTACTTCTTGTTCTTTATGTTCTTCTAGTTATTCATGTTCTTCTGTAGTTCTACATCACCCTCCTCTTCTTCTTCATCTTCTTCTGTTTCTTCTGCACATTTGTTTTTTCAATTACTTCTTCTTCTGCCTTCTGCTTCTTCAGCTGATTCTTCTGATTCTTCTGTTATTTCTGCTTTTTCGGCTTATGCTTCTGTAATTTCTAATTTTTGGTTTATTCTTCTGTTATTTCTACTTATTCAGCTTATTCTTACGTTATTTCTGCCTTTTCCTCTTATTCTTCTGTTCATCCTTCTTGTTCTTCTAGTTCTTATGTTCTTCTTGTACTTCTATATCTCCTTTTTATTCTTCTTCATCTTCCTCTGTTTCCTCTGCATTTTCAGCTTTTACAATTACTACTTCGTTTTCTGCTTCTTCTGTTTCTTCTTCAGATTATTCTTCTGTTATTTCTACCTTTTTGGCTTATTCTTCTGTTATTTCCACTTATTCAGCTTATTCTTCTCTTATTTCTGCTTTTTCGTCTTATTCTTCTGTTTCTCCTTCTTATTGTACTTGTTCTTCTATTTCTTTTTGTTCTTCTTGTAGTTCTACTTCTCCTTCTTCTTCTCTTCTCCATCTTCCTCTGTTTCTTCTGCGTTTACTGCTTTTTCAATTACTTTCCTTTTCTGCTTCTTCTGTTTCTTCTTCAGCTTATTCTTCTGTCATTATTGCCTTATTGGCTTATGCTTCTGTAATTTATAACTTTTGGCTTATTCTTCAGTTATTTCTACTTTTTCAGCTCATTCTTATGTTATTTCTGGTTTTTCATCTTATTCTTCTTTTCTCCTTCTTCTTGTTCTTCTAGTTCTTCATTTACTTCTACATCTCCTTCTTCTTCTTCTTCTTCATCTAACTCTCTTTTTTTGCATTTTCTGCTTTTTCAATTATGTGTTCGTTTTCTGCTTCTTCTGTTTCTACTTAAGATTATTCTTCTGTCATACCTGCCGTTTCTGCTTATGCTTCTGTTATTTGTACCTTTTTGGCTTATTCTTCTGTTATTTCTGCTTTTTCGTCTTTTTCTTCTGTTTCTACTTCTTCTTGTTCTTCTAGTTCTTCTTGTAGTTCTACATCTCTTTCTTCTTCATTTTCTGTTCTGCATTTTCTGCTTTTGCATTTACTTATGCTTCTTCTGCTTCTTATTCATCTTATTCTTCTATTATTTCTGCTTTTTCGACTTATTCTTCTGTTTCTCTTCTTGTTCTTCTTGTTCTGCTAGTTCTTCTTGTTCTTCTTGTAGTTCTACATCTCCTTCTTCTTATTATTCATCTTCCTCTCTTTCTTCAGCATTTTTTGCTTTTTCAATTACTTCTTCGTTTTCTGGTACTTCTGTTTCTTCTTCAGCTTATTCTTTTGTCATTTCTGCTTTTTCGGATTATGCTTCTGTAATTTCTAATTTTTGGTTTATTCTTCTGTTATTTCTACTTATTCAGCTTATTCTTACCTTATTTCTGCCTTTTCCTCTTATTCTTCTGTTCATCCTTCTTGTTCTTCTAGTTCTTATGTTCTTCTTGTACTTCTATATCTCCTTTTTATTCTTCTTCATCTTCCTCTGTTTCCTCTGCATTTTCAGCTTTTACAATTACTACTTCGTTTTCTGCTTCTTCTGTTTCTTCCTCAGATTATTCTTCTGTTATTTCTACCTTTGTGGCTTATTCTTCTGTTATTTCTACTTTTTCAGCTTATTCTGCTTTTTCTCCTTTTTCGTCTTATTCTTCTGTTTCTCGTTCTTGTTTTTCTTGTTCTTCTAGTTCTTCTTGTTCTTTTTGTAGTTCTACATCGCCTTCTTCTTCTTCAACTTCTTCTGTCTCTTCTGCATTTTCTGCTTGTTCAATTACTTCTTCGTTTTCTGGTTCTTCTTTTTCTTCTTCAGCTTATTCCTCTGTCATTTCTGCCTTTTCGGCTTATGCTTCTGTTATTTCTACCTTTTTGGCTTATTCTTCTGTTATTTGTGCTTTTTCGTCTTTTTCTTCTGTTTCTACTTCTTTTTCGTCTTGTTCTTCTAGTTCTTCTTGTTCTTCTTGAAGTTCTACTTCTCCTTCATCTTCTTCTGTTCATCTTCATAGGTTATGCATTTTCTGCTTTTTCAATTACTTCTTCGTTTTCTGCTTCTTCTGTTTCTTCTTCAGCTTATTATTCTGTCATTTCTGCCTTTTTGGCTTATGCTTCTGTTATTTCTACTTTTTGGCTTATTTCTTCTGTTATTTCTACTTATTCAGCTTATTCTTCTCTTATTTCTGCTTTTTCATCTTATTCTTCTGTTTCTTCTTCTTGTTCTTCTTGTTCTTCTTGTTCTTCTAATTCTTCTAGTTCTTCTTGTTGTTCTACATCTCCTTCTTCTTCATCTTCCTTTGTTTCTTCTGCATTTTCTGCTTTTTCAATTAGTCCTTCGTTTTCTGCTGCTTCTGTTTCTTCTGCAGATTATCCTTCTGTCGTTTCTGTCTTTTCGGGTTTTGTTTCTGTTATTTCTACCTTTTTGGCTTATTCTTCTGTTATTTCTACTTTTTCAGGTTATTCTTCTGTTATTTCTGATTTTTCGTCTTATTCTTCTGTTTCTTCTTCTTGTTCTTATTGTTCTTTCATTCTTCTTCTTCTTTTTGTTGTACATCTCCTTCTTCTTCTTCTTCATCTTTTTTTGTTTCTTCTTCATTTTCTGCTTTTCCAATTACTTCTTCTTTTTCTGCTTCTTCCGTTTCTTCTTCAGCTTATTCTTCTGTCATTTCTGCCTTTTCGTCTTATGCTTCTGTTATTTCTACCTTTTTGGCTTATTCTTCTCTTATTTCTGCTTTTTCGTCTTATTCTTCTGTTTCTTCTTTTCCTTCTAGTTCTTCTTTTTCTTCTTGCAGTTCTACATCTCCTTCTTCTCTTCCTCATCTTCATTGTTCTGCATTTTCTGCTTTTTCAATTATATATGCTTCTTCTACTTCTTATTCAGCTTATTCTATTATTTCTGCTTTTTCTTCTTATTCTTCTGTTTCTCCTTCTTGTTCTTCTAGTTCTTCTAGTTCTTCTTGTTCTTCTTGTAGTTCTACATCTCCTACTATTTCATCTTCCTCTGTTTCCCCTGCATTTTCTGCTTTTTCAATTACTTCCTCTTTTTCTGCTTCTTCTGCTTCTTCTTCAGCTTATTCTGTTATTTCTGCTTTTTCGGGTTATTCTTCTGTTATCTCTGCTCTTTCAGCTTATTCTTCTTTCTGCTTTTTCCTATTATACTTATGTTTCTTCTTCTTGTTCTTCTTGTGTTTCTAGTTCTTCTTGTTCTACTCGTAGTTCTACATCTCCTTCTTCTTCTTCATCTTCTTCTGTTTCTTCTACATTTTTTGCTTTTTCATGTACTTCTTCTGCTTCTTTTTCAGCTTATTCTTCTTTTATTTCTGCTCTTTCGGCTTATTCTTCTGTTATTTCTGCTTTTTCGGCGTATTCTGTTATCTCTGCTTTTTCCTCTTATTCTTCTATTTCTACTTCTTGTTCTTCTTGATCTTTTAGTTCTTCTTGTTCTTCTTTTAGTTCTACATCTCCTTCTTCTTCATCTTCTTCTGTTTCTTCTGCAATTTTTGCTTTTTCAATTACTTCCACTTCTTTTGCTTTTTCTGCTTCTTCCTCAGCTGAATCTTCTGTTATTTCTGCTTTTTGGCTTATTCTTCTGTTATTTCTGCTATTTCGTCTTATTTTTCTGTTATTTCTGCTTTTTCCTCTTATTCTTCTCCTTCTACTTCTTGTTCTTTATGTTCTTCTAGTTATTCATGTTCTTCTGTAGTTCTACATCACCCTCCTCTTCTTCTTCATCTTCTTCTGTTTCTTCTGCACATTTGTTTTTTCAATTACTTCTTCTTCTGCCTTCTGCTTCTTCAGCTGATTCTTCTGATTCTTCTGTTATTTCTGCTTTTTCGGCTTATGCTTCTGTAATTTCTAATTTTTGGTTTATTCTTCTGTTATTTCTACTTATTCAGCTTATTCTTACGTTATTTCTGCCTTTTCCTCTTATTCTTCTGTTCATCCTTCTTGTTCTTCTAGTTCTTATGTTCTTCTTGTACTTCTATATCTCCTTTTTATTCTTCTTCATCTTCCTCTGTTTCCTCTGCATTTTCAGCTTTTACAATTACTACTTCGTTTTCTGCTTCTTCTGTTTCTTCTTCAGATTATTCTTCTGTTATTTCTACCTTTTTGGCTTATTCTTCTGTTATTTCCACTTATTCAGCTTATTCTTCTCTTATTTCTGCTTTTTCGTCTTATTCTTCTGTTTCTCCTTCTTATTGTACTTGTTCTTCTATTTCTTTTTGTTCTTCTTGTAGTTCTACTTCTCCTTCTTCTTCTCTTCTCCATCTTCCTCTGTTTCTTCTGCGTTTACTGCTTTTTCAATTACTTTCCTTTTCTGCTTCTTCTGTTTCTTCTTCAGCTTATTCTTCTGTCATTATTGCCTTATTGGCTTATGCTTCTGTAATTTATAACTTTTGGCTTATTCTTCAGTTATTTCTACTTTTTCAGCTCATTCTTATGTTATTTCTGGTTTTTCATCTTATTCTTCTTTTCTCCTTCTTCTTGTTCTTCTAGTTCTTCATTTACTTCTACATCTCCTTCTTCTTCTTCTTCTTCATCTAACTCTCTTTTTTTGCATTTTCTGCTTTTTCAATTATCTCTTCGTTTTCTGCTTCTTCTGTTTCTACTTAAGATTATTCTTCTGTCATATCTGCCGTTTCTGCTTATGCTTCTGTTATTTGTACCTTTTTGGCTTATTCTTCTGTTATTTCTGCTTTTTCGTCTTTTTCTTCTGTTTCTACTTCTTCTTGTTCTTCTAGTTCTTCTTGTAGTTCTACATCTCTTTCTTCTTCATTTTCTGTTCTGCATTTTCTGCTTTTGCATTTACTTATGCTTCTTCTGCTTCTTATTCATCTTATTCTTCTATTATTTCTGCTTTTTCGACTTATTCTTCTGTTTCTCTTCTTGTTCTTCTTGTTCTGCTAGTTCTTCTTGTTCTTCTTGTAGTTCTACATCTCCTTCTTCTTATTATTCATCTTCCTCTCTTTCTTCAGCATTTTTTGCTTTTTCAATTACTTCTTCGTTTTCTGGTACTTCTGTTTCTTCTTCAGCTTATTCTTTTGTCATTTCTGCTTTTTCGGATTATGCTTCTGTAATTTCTAATTTTTGGTTTATTCTTCTGTTATTTCTACTTATTCAGCTTATTCTTACCTTATTTCTGCCTTTTCCTCTTATTCTTCTGTTCATCCTTCTTGTTCTTCTAGTTCTTATGTTCTTCTTGTACTTCTATATCTCCTTTTTATTCTTCTTCATCTTCCTCTGTTTCCTCTGCATTTTCAGCTTTTACAATTACTACTTCGTTTTCTGCTTCTTCTGTTTCTTCCTCAGATTATTCTTCTGTTATTTCTACCTTTGTGGCTTATTCTTCTGTTATTTCTACTTTTTCAGCTTATTCTGCTTTTTCTCCTTTTTCGTCTTATTCTTCTGTTTCTCGTTCTTGTTTTTCTTGTTCTTCTAGTTCTTCTTGTTCTTTTTGTAGTTCTACATCGCCTTCTTCTTCTTCAACTTCTTCTGTCTCTTCTGCATTTTCTGCTTGTTCAATTACTTCTTCGTTTTCTGGTTCTTCTTTTTCTTCTTCAGCTTATTCCTCTGTCATTTCTGCCTTTTCGGCTTATGCTTCTGTTATTTCTACCTTTTTGGCTTATTCTTCTGTTATTTGTGCTTTTTCGTCTTTTTCTTCTGTTTCTACTTCTTTTTCGTCTTGTTCTTCTAGTTCTTCTTGTTCTTCTTGAAGTTCTACTTCTCCTTCATCTTCTTCTGTTCATCTTCATAGGTTATGCATTTTCTGCTTTTTCAATTACTTCTTCGTTTTCTGCTTCTTCTGTTTCTTCTTCAGCTTATTATTCTGTCATTTCTGCCTTTTTGGCTTATGCTTCTGTTATTTCTACTTTTTGGCTTATTTCTTCTGTTATTTCTACTTATTCAGCTTATTCTTCTCTTATTTCTGCTTTTTCATCTTATTCTTCTGTTTCTTCTTCTTGTTCTTCTTGTTCTTCTTGTTCTTCTAATTCTTCTAGTTCTTCTTGTTGTTCTACATCTCCTTCTTCTTCATCTTCCTTTGTTTCTTCTGCATTTTCTGCTTTTTCAATTAGTCCTTCGTTTTCTGCTGCTTCTGTTTCTTCTGCAGATTATCCTTCTGTCGTTTCTGTCTTTTCGGGTTTTGTTTCTGTTATTTCTACCTTTTTGGCTTATTCTTCTGTTATTTCTACTTTTTCAGGTTATTCTTCTGTTATTTCTGATTTTTCGTCTTATTCTTCTGTTTCTTCTTCTTGTTCTTATTGTTCTTTCATTCTTCTTCTTCTTTTTGTTGTACATCTCCTTCTTCTTCTTCTTCATCTTTTTTTGTTTCTTCTTCATTTTCTGCTTTTCCAATTACTTCTTCTTTTTCTGCTTCTTCCGTTTCTTCTTCAGCTTATTCTTCTGTCATTTCTGCCTTTTCGTCTTATGCTTCTGTTATTTCTACCTTTTTGGCTTATTCTTCTCTTATTTCTGCTTTTTCGTCTTATTCTTCTGTTTCTTCTTCTTTTCCTTCTAGTTCTTCTTTTTCTTCTTGCAGTTCTACATCTCCTTCTTCTCTTCCTCATCTTCATTGTTCTGCATTTTCTGCTTTTTCAATTATATATGCTTCTTCTACTTCTTATTCAGCTTATTCTATTATTTCTGCTTTTTCTTCTTATTCTTCTGTTTCTCCTTCTTGTTCTTCTAGTTCTTCTAGTTCTTCTTGTTCTTCTTGTAGTTCTACATCTCCTACTATTTCATCTTCCTCTGTTTCCCCTGCATTTTCTGCTTTTTCAATTACTTCCTCTTTTTCTGCTTCTTCTGCTTCTTCTTCAGCTTATTCTGTTATTTCTGCTTTTTCGGGTTATTCTTCTGTTATCTCTGCTCTTTCAGCTTATTCTTCTTTCTGCTTTTTCCTATTATACTTATGTTTCTTCTTCTTGTTCTTCTTGTGTTTCTAGTTCTTCTTGTTCTACTCGTAGTTCTACATCTCCTTCTTCTTCTTCATCTTCTTCTGTTTCTTCTACATTTTTTGCTTTTTCATGTACTTCTTCTGCTTCTTTTTCAGCTTATTCTTTTATTTCTGCTCTTTCGGCTTATTCTTCTGTTATTTCTGCTTTTTCGGCGTATTCTGTTATCTCTGCTTTTTCCTCTTATTCTTCTATTTCTACTTCTTGTTCTTCTTGATCTTTTAGTTCTTCTTGTTCTTCTTTTAGTTCTACATCTCCTTCTTCTTCATCTTCTTCTGTTTCTTCTGCAATTTTTGCTTTTTCAATTACTTCCACTTCTTTTGCTTTTTCTGCTTCTTCCTCAGCTGAATCTTCTGTTATTTCTGCTTTTTGGCTTATTCTTCTGTTATTTCTGCTATTTCGTCTTATTTTTCTGTTATTTCTGCTTTTTCCTCTTATTCTTCTCCTTCTACTTCTTGTTCTTTATGTTCTTCTAGTTATTCATGTTCTTCTGTAGTTCTACATCACCCTCCTCTTCTTCTTCATCTTCTTCTGTTTCTTCTGCACATTTGTTTTTTCAATTACTTCTTCTTCTGCCTTCTGCTTCTTCAGCTGATTCTTCTGATTCTTCTGTTATTTCTGCTTTTTCGGCTTATGCTTCTGTAATTTCTAATTTTTGGTTTATTCTTCTGTTATTTCTACTTATTCAGCTTATTCTTACGTTATTTCTGCCTTTTCCTCTTATTCTTCTGTTCATCCTTCTTGTTCTTCTAGTTCTTATGTTCTTCTTGTACTTCTATATCTCCTTTTTATTCTTCTTCATCTTCCTCTGTTTCCTCTGCATTTTCAGCTTTTACAATTACTACTTCGTTTTCTGCTTCTTCTGTTTCTTCTTCAGATTATTCTTCTGTTATTTCTACCTTTTTGGCTTATTCTTCTGTTATTTCCACTTATTCAGCTTATTCTTCTCTTATTTCTGCTTTTTCGTCTTATTCTTCTGTTTCTCCTTCTTATTGTACTTGTTCTTCTATTTCTTTTTGTTCTTCTTGTAGTTCTACTTCTCCTTCTTCTTCTCTTCTCCATCTTCCTCTGTTTCTTCTGCGTTTACTGCTTTTTCAATTACTTTCGTTTTCTGCTTCTTCTGTTTCTTCTTCAGCTTATTCTTCTGTCATTATTGCCTTATTGGCTTATGCTTCTGTAATTTATAACTTTTGGCTTATTCTTCAGTTATTTCTACTTTTTCAGCTCATTCTTATGTTATTTCTGGTTTTTCATCTTATTCTTCTTTTCTCCTTCTTCTTGTTCTTCTAGTTCTTCATTTACTTCTACATCTCCTTCTTCTTCTTCTTCTTCATCTAACTCTCTTTTTTTGCATTTTCTGCTTTTTCAATTATCTCTTCGTTTTCTGCTTCTGTTTCTACTTAAGATTATTCTTCTGTCATATCTGCCGTTTCTGCTTATGCTTCTGTTATTTGTACCTTTTTGGCTTATTCTTCTGTTATTTCTGCTTTTTCGTCTTTTTCTTCTGTTTCTACTTCTTCTTGTTCTTCTAGTTCTTCTTGTAGTTCTACATCTCTTTCTTCTTCATTTTCTGTTCTGCATTTTCTGCTTTTGCATTTACTTATGCTTCTTCTGCTTCTTATTCATCTTATTCTTCTATTATTTCTGCTTTTTCGACTTATTCTTCTGTTTCTCTTCTTGTTCTTCTTGTTCTGCTAGTTCTTCTTGTTCTTCTTGTAGTTCTACATCTCCTTCTTCTTATTATTCATCTTCCTCTCTTTCTTCAGCATTTTTTGCTTTTTCAATTACTTCTTCGTTTTCTGGTACTTCTGTTTCTTCTTCAGCTTATTCTTTTGTCATTTCTGCTTTTTCGGATTATGCTTCTGTAATTTCTAATTTTTGGTTTATTCTTCTGTTATTTCTACTTATTCAGCTTATTCTTACCTTATTTCTGCCTTTTCCTCTTATTCTTCTGTTCATCCTTCTTGTTCTTCTAGTTCTTATGTTCTTCTTGTACTTCTATATCTCCTTTTTATTCTTCTTCATCTTCCTCTGTTTCCTCTGCATTTTCAGCTTTTACAATTACTACTTCGTTTTCTGCTTCTTCTGTTTCTTCCTCAGATTATTCTTCTGTGATTTCTACCTTTGTGGCTTATTCTTCTGTTATTTCTACTTTTTCAGCTTATTCTGCTTTTTCTCCTTTTTCGTCTTATTCTTCTGTTTCTCGTTCTTGTTTTTCTTGTTCTTCTAGTTCTTCTTGTTCTTTTTGTAGTTCTACATCGCCTTCTTCTTCTTCAACTTCTTCTGTCTCTTCTGCATTTTCTGCTTGTTCAATTACTTCTTCGTTTTCTGGTTCTTCTTTTTCTTCTTCAGCTTATTCCTCTGTCATTTCTGCCTTTTCGGCTTATGCTTCTGTTATTTCTACCTTTTTGGCTTATTCTTCTGTTATTTGTGCTTTTTCGTCTTTTTCTTCTGTTTCTACTTCTTTTTCTTCTTGTTCTTCTAGTTCTTCTTGTTCTTCTTGAAGTTCTACTTCTCCTTCATCTTCTTCTGTTCATCTTCATAGGTTATGCATTTTCTGCTTTTTCAATTACTTCTTCGTTTTCTGCTTCTTCTGTTTCTTCTTCAGCTTATTATTCTGTCATTTCTGCCTTTTTGGCTTATGCTTCTGTTATTTCTACTTTTTGGCTTATTTCTTCTGTTATTTCTACTTATTCAGCTTATTCTTCTCTTATTTCTGCTTTTTCATCTTATTCTTCTGTTTCTCCTTCTTGTTCTTCTTGTTCTTCTAATTCTTCTAGTTCTTCTTGTTGTTCTACATCTCCTTCTTCTTCATCTTCCTTTGTTTCTTCTGCATTTTCTGCTTTTTCAATTACTCCTTCGTTTTCTGCTGCTTCTGTTTCTTCTGCAGATTATCCTTCTGTCGTTTCTGTCTTTTCGGGTTTTGTTTCTGTTATTTCTACCTTTTTGGCTTATTCTTCTGTTATTTCTACTTTTTCAGGTTATTCTTCTGTTATTTCTGATTTTTCGTCTTATTCTTCTGTTTCTTCTTCTTGTTCTTATTGTTCTTTCATTCTTCTTCTTCTTCTTTTTGTTGTACATCTCCTTCTTCTTCTTCTTCATCTTTTTTTGTTTCTTCTTCATTTTCTGCTTTTCCAATTACTTCTTCTTTTTCTGCTTCTTCCGTTTCTTCTTCAGCTTATTCTTCTGTCATTTCTGCCTTTTCGTCTTATGCTTCTGTTATTTCTACCTTTTTGGCTTATTCTTCTCTTATTTCTGCTTTTTCGTCTTATTCTTCTGTTTCTACTTCTTTTCCTTCTAGTTCTTCTTTTTCTTCTTGCAGTTCTACATCTCCTTCTTCTCTTCCTCATCTTCATTGTTCTGCATTTTCTGCTTTTTCAATTATTTATGCTTCTTCTACTTCTTATTCAGCTTATTCTATTATTTCTGCTTTTTCGTCTTATTCTTCTGTTTCTCCTTCTTGTTCTTCTAGTTCTTCTAGTTCTTCTTGTTCTTCTTGTAGTTCTACATCTCCTACTATTTCATCTTCCTCTGTTTCCCCTGCATTTTCTGCTTTTTCAATTACTTCCTCTCTTTCTGCTTCTTCTGCTTCTTCTTCAGCTTATTCTGTTATTTCTGCTTTTTCGGGTTATTCTTCTGTTATCTCTGCTCTTTCAGCTTATTCTTCTTTCTGCTTTTTCCTATTATACTTATGTTTCTTCTTCTTGTTCTTCTTGTGTTTCTAGTTCTTCTTGTTCTACTCGTAGTTCTACATCTCCTTCTTCTTCTTCATCTTCTTCTGTTTCTTCTACATTTTTTGCTTTTTCATGTACTTCTTCTGCTTCTTTTTCAGCTTATTCTTCTTTTATTTCTGCTCTTTCGGCTTATTCTTCTGTTATTTCTGCTTTTTCGGCGTATTCTGTTATCTCTGCTTTTTCCTCTTATTCTTCTATTTCTACTTCTTGTTCTTCTTGATCTTTTAGTTCTTCTTGTTCTTCTTTTAGTTCTACATCTCCTTCTTCTTCTTCTTCTTCTTCATCTTTTTCTGTTTCTTCTGCAATTTTTGCTTTTTCAATTACTTCCACTTCTTTTGCTTTTTCTGCTTCTTCCTCAGCTGAATCTTCTGTTATTTCTGCTTTTTGGCTTATTCTTCTGTTATTTCTGCTATTTCGTCTTATTTTTCTGTTATTTCTGCTTTTTCCTCTTATTCTTCTCCTTCTACTTCTTGTTCTTTATGTTCTTCTAGTTATTCATGTTCTTCTGTAGTTCTACATCACCCTCCTCTTCTTCTTCATCTTCTTCTGTTTCTTCTGCACATTTGTTTTTTCAATTACTTCTTCTTCTGCTTTCTGCTTCTTCAGCTGATTCTTCTGATTCTTCTGTTATTTCTGCTTTTTCGGCTTATGCTTCTGTAATTTCTAATTTTTGGTTTATTCTTCTGTTATTTCTACTTATTCAGCTTATTCTTACGTTATTTCTGCCTTTTCCTCTTATTCTTCTGTTCATCCTTCTTGTTCTTCTAGTTCTTATGTTCTTCTTGTACTTCTATATCTCCTTTTTATTCTTCTTCATCTTCCTCTGTTTCCTCTGCATTTTCAGCTTTTACAATTACTACTTCGTTTTCTGCTTCTTCTGTTTCTTCTTCAGATTATTCTTCTGTTATTTCTACCTTTTTGGCTTATTCTTCTGTTATTTCCACTTATTCAGCTTATTCTTCTCTTATTTCTGCTTTTTCGTCTTATTCTTCTGTTTCTCCTTCTTATTGTACTTGTTCTTCTATTTCTTTTTGTTCTTCTTGTAGTTCTACTTCTCCTTCTTCTTCTCTTCTCCATCTTCCTCTGTTTCTTCTGCGTTTACTGCTTTTTCAATTACTTTCCTTTTCTGCTTCTTCTGTTTCTTCTTCAGCTTATTCTTCTGTCATTATTGCCTTATTGGCTTATGCTTCTGTAATTTATAACTTTTGGCTTATTCTTCAGTTATTTCTACTTTTTCAGCTCATTCTTATGTTATTTCTGGTTTTTCATCTTATTCTTCTTTTCTCCTTCTTCTTGTTCTTCTAGTTCTTCATTTACTTCTACATCTCCTTCTTCTTCTTCTTCTTCTTCTTCATCTAACTCTCTTTTTTTGCATTTTCTGCTTTTTCAATTATCTCTTCGTTTTCTGCTTCTTCTGTTTCTACTTAAGATTATTCTTCAGTCATATCTGCCGTTTCTGCTTATGCTTCTGTTATTTGTACCTTTTTGGCGTATTCTTCTGTTATTTCTGCTTTTTCGTCTTTTTCTTCTGTTTCTACTTCTTCTTGTTCTTCTAGTTCTTCTTGTAGTTCTACATCTCTTTCTTCTTCATTTTCTGTTCTGCATTTTCTGCTTTTGCATTTACTTATGCTTCTTCTGCTTCTTATTCATCTTATTCTTCTATTATTTCTGCTTTTTCGACTTATTCTTCTGTTTCTCTTCTTGTTCTTCTTGTTCTGCTAGTTCTTCTTGTTCTTCTTGTAGTTCTACATCTCCTTCTTCTTATTATTCATCTTCCTCTCTTTCTTCAGCATTTTTTGCTTTTTCAATTACTTCTTCGTTTTCTGGTACTTCTGTTTCTTCTTCAGCTTATTCTTTTGTCATTTCTGCTTTTTCGGATTATGCTTCTGTAATTTCTAATTTTTGGTTTATTCTTCTGTTATTTCTACTTATTCAGCTTATTCTTACGTTATTTCTGCCTTTTCCTCTTATTCTTCTGTTCATCCTTCTTGTTCTTCTAGTTCTTATGTTCTTCTTGTACTTCTATATCTCCTTTTTATTCTTCTTCATCTTCCTCTGTTTCCTCTGCATTTTCAGCTTTTACAATTACTACTTCGTTTTCTGCTTCTTCTGTTTCTTCCTCAGATTATTCTTCTGTTATTTCTACCTTTGTGGCTTATTCTTCTGTTATTTCTACTTTTTCAGCTTATTCTGCTTTTTCTCCTTTTTCGTCTTATTCTTCTGTTTCTCGTTCTTGTTTTTCTTGTTCTTCTAGTTCTTCTTGTTCTTTTTGTAGTTCTACATCGCCTTCTTCTTCTTCAACTTCTTCTGTCTCTTCTGCATTTTCTGCTTGTTCAATTACTTCTTCGTTTTCTGGTTCTTCTTTTTCTTCTTCAGCTTATTCCTCTGTCATTTCTGCCTTTTCGGCTTATACTTCTGTTATTTCTACCTTTTTGGCTTATTCTTCTGTTATTTGTGCTTTTTCGTCTTTTTCTTCTGTTTCTACTTCTTTTTCGTCTTGTTCTTCTAGTTCTTCTTGTTCTTCTTGAAGTTCTACTTCTCCTTCATCTTCTTCTGTTCATCTTCATAGGTTATGCATTTTCTGCTTTTTCAATTACTTCTTCGTTTTCTGCTTCTTCTGTTTCATCTTCAGCTTATTATTCTGTCATTTCTGCCTTTTTGGCTTATGCTTCTCTTATTTCTACTTTTTGGCTTATTTCTTCTGTTATTTCTACTTATTCAGCTTATTCTTCTCTTATTTCTGCTTTTTCATCTTATTCTTCTGTTTCTCCTTCTTGTTCTTCTTGTTCTTCTAATTCTTCTAGTTCTTCTTGTTGTTCTACATCTCCTTCTTCTTCATCTTCCTTTGTTTCTTCTGCATTTTCTGCTTTTTCAATTACTCCTTCGTTTTCTGCTGCTTCTGTTTCTTCTGCAGATTATCCTTCTGTCGTTTCTGTCTTTTCGGGTTTTGTTTCTGTTATTTCTACCTTTTTGGCTTATTCTTCTGTTATTTCTACTTTTTCAGGTTATTCTTCTGTTATTTCTGATTTTTCGTCTTATTCTTCTGTTTCTTCTTCTTGTTCTTATTGTTCTTTCATTCTTCTTCTTCTTTTTGTTGTACATCTCCTTCTTCTTCTTCTTCATCTTTTTTTGTTTCTTCTTCATTTTCTGCTTTTCCAATTACTTCTTCTTTTTCTGCTTCTTCCGTTTCTTCTTCAGCTTATTCTTCTGTCATTTCTGCCTTTTCGTCTTTTGCTTCTGTTATTTCTACCTTTTTGGCTTATTCTTCTCTTATTTCTGCTTTTTCGTCTTATTCTTCTGTTTCTACTTCTTTTCCTTCTAGTTCTTCTTTTTCTTCTTGCAGTTCTACATCTCCTTCTTCTCTTCCTCATCTTCATTGTTCTGCATTTTCTGCTTTTTCAATTATTTATGCTTCTTCTACTTCTTATTCAGCTTATTCTATTATTTCTGCTTTTTCGTCTTATTCTTCTGTTTCTCCTTCTTGTTCTTCTAGTTCTTCTAGTTCTTCTTGTTCTTCTTGTAGTTCTACATCTCCTACTATTTCATCTTCCTCTGTTTCCCCTGCATTTTCTGCTTTTTCAATTACTTCCTCTTTTTCTGCTTCTTCTGCTTCTTCTTCAGCTTATTCTGTTATTTCTGCTTTTTCGGGTTATTCTTCTGTTATCTCTGCTCTTTCAGCTTATTCTTCTTTCTGCTTTTTCCTATTATACTTATGTTTCTTCTTCTTGTTCTTCTTGTGTTTCTAGTTCTTCTTGTTCTACTCGTAGTTCTACATCTCCTTCTTCTTCTTCATCTTCTTCTGTTTCTTCTACATTTTTTGCTTTGTCATGTACTTCTTCTGCTTCTTTTTCAGCTTATTCTTCTTTTATTTCTGCTCTTTCGGCTTATTCTTCTGTTATTTCTGCTTTTTCGGCGTATTCTGTTATCTCTGCTTTTTCCTCTTATTCTTCTATTTCTACTTCTTGTTCTTCTTGATCTTTTAGTTCTTCTTGTTCTTCTTTTAGTTCTACATCTCCTTCTTCTTCATCTTCTTCTGTTTCTTCTGCAATTTTTGCTTTTTCAATTACTTCCACTTCTTTTGCTTTTTCTGCTTCTTCCTCAGCTGAATCTTCTGTTATTTCTGCTTTTTGGCTTATTCTTCTGTTATTTCTGCTATTTCGTCTTATTTTTCTGTTATTTCTGCTTTTTCCTCTTATTCTTCTCCTTCTACTTCTTGTTCTTTATGTTCTTCTAGTTATTCATGTTCTTCTGTAGTTCTACATCACCCTCCTCTTCTTCTTCATCTTCTTCTGTTTCTTCTGCACATTTGTTTTTTCAATTACTTCTTCTTCTGCCTTCTGCTTCTTCAGCTGATTCTTCTGATTCTTCTGTTATTTCTGCTTTTTCGGCTTATGCTTCTGTAATTTCTAATTTTTGGTTTATTCTTCTGTTATTTCTACTTATTCAGCTTATTCTTACGTTATTTCTGCCTTTTCCTCTTATTCTTCTGTTCATCCTTCTTGTTCTTCTAGTTCTTATGTTCTTCTTGTACTTCTATATCTCCTTTTTATTCTTCTTCATCTTCCTCTGTTTCCTCTGCATTTTCTGCTTTTACAATTACTACTTCGTTTTCTGCTTCTTCTGTTTCTTCCTCAGATTATTCTTCTGTGATTTCTACCTTTGTGGCTTATTCTTCTGTTATTTCTACTTTTTCAGCTTATTCTGCTTTTTCTCCTTTTTCGTCTTATTCTTCTGTTTCTCGTTCTTGTTTTTCTTGTTCTTCTAGTTCTTCTTGTTCTTTTTGTAGTTCTACATCGCCTTCTTCTTCTTCAACTTCTTCTGTCTCTTCTGCATTTTCTGCTTGTTCAATTACTTCTTCGTTTTCTGGTTCTTCTTTTTCTTCTTCAGCTTATTCCTCTGTCATTTCTGCCTTTTCGGCTTATGCTTCTGTTATTTCTACCTTTTTGGCTTATTCTTCTGTTATTTGTGCTTTTTCGTCTTTTTCTTCTGTTTCTACTTCTTTTTCTTCTTGTTCTTCTAGTTCTTCTTGTTCTTCTTGAAGTTCTACTTCTCCTTCATCTTCTTCTGTTCATCTTCATAGGTTATGCATTTTCTGCTTTTTCAATTACTTCTTCGTTTTCTGCTTCTTCTGTTTCTTCTTCAGCTTATTATTCTGTCATTTCTGCCTTTTTGGCTTATGCTTCTGTTATTTCTACTTTTTGGCTTATTTCTTCTGTTATTTCTACTTATTCAGCTTATTCTTCTCTTATTTCTGCTTTTTCATCTTATTCTTCTGTTTCTCCTTCTTGTTCTTCTTGTTCTTCTAGTTCTTCTAGTTCTTCTTGTTGTTCTACATCTCCTTCTTCTTCATCTTCCTTTGTTTCTTCTGCATTTTCTGCTTTTTCAATTACTCCTTCGTTTTCTGCTGCTTCTGTTTCTTCTGCAGATTATCCTTCTGTCGTTTCTGTCTTTTCGGGTTTTGTTTCTGTTATTTCTACCTTTTTGGCTTATTCTTCTGTTATTTCTACTTTTTCAGGTTATTCTTCTGTTATTTCTGATTTTTCGTCTTATTCTTCTGTTTCTTCTTCTTGTTCTTCTTGTTCTTTCATTCTTCTTCTTCTTCTTTTTGTTGTACATCTCCTTCTTCTTCTTCTTCATCTTTTTTTGTTTCTTCTTCATTTTCTGCTTTTCCAATTACTTCTTCTTTTTCTGCTTCTTCCGTTTCTTCTTCAGCTTATTCTTCTGTCATTTCTGCCTTTTCGTCTTATGCTTCTGTTATTTCTACCTTTTTGGCTTATTCTTCTCTTATTTCTGCTTTTTCGTCTTATTCTTCTGTTTCTACTTCTTTTCCTTCTAGTTCTTCTTTTTCTTCTTGCAGTTCTACATCTCCTTCTTCTCTTCCTCATCTTCATTGTTCTGCATTTTCTGCTTTTTCAATTATTTATGCTTCTTCTACTTCTTATTCAGCTTATTCTATTATTTCTGCTTTTTCGTCTTATTCTTCTGTTTCTCCTTCTTGTTCTTCTAGTTCTTCTAGTTCTTCTTGTTCTTCTTGTAGTTCTACATCTCCTACTATTTCATCTTCCTCTGTTTCCCCTGCATTTTCTGCTTTTTCAATTACTTCCTCTTTTTCTGCTTCTTCTGCTTCTTCTTCAGCTTATTCTGTTATTTCTGCTTTTTCGGGTTATTCTTCTGTTATCTCTGCTCTTTCAGCTTATTCTTCTTTCTGCTTTTTCCTATTATACTTATGTTTCTTCTTCTTGTTCTTCTTGTGTTTCTAGTTCTTCTTGTTCTACTCGTAGTTCTACATCTCCTTCTTCTTCTTCATCTTCTTCTGTTTCTTCTACATTTTTTGCTTTGTCATGTACTTCTTCTGCTTCTTTTTCAGCTTATTCTTCTTTTATTTCTGCTCTTTCGGCTTATTCTTCTGTTATTTCTGCTTTTTCGGCGTATTCTGTTATCTCTGCTTTTTCCTCTTATTCTTCTATTTCTACTTCTTGTTCTTCTTGATCTTTTAGTTCTTCTTGTTCTTCTTTTAGTTCTACATCTCCTTCTTCTTCATCTTCTTCTGTTTCTTCTGCAATTTTTGCTTTTTCAATTACTTCCACTTCTTTTGCTTTTTCTGCTTCTTCCTCAGCTGAATCTTCTGTTATTTCTGCTTTTTGGCTTATTCTTCTGTTATTTCTGCTATTTCGTCTTATTTTTCTGTTATTTCTGCTTTTTCCTCTTATTCTTCTCCTTCTACTTCTTGTTCTTTATGTTCTTCTAGTTATTCATGTTCTTCTGTAGTTCTACATCACCCTCCTCTTCTTCTTCATCTTCTTCTGTTTCTTCTGCACATTTGTTTTTTCAATTACTTCTTCTTCTGCTTTCTGCTTCTTCAGCTGATTCTTCTGATTCTTCTGTTATTTCTGCTTTTTCGGCTTATGCTTCTGTAATTTCTAATTTTTGGTTTATTCTTCTGTTATTTCTACTTATTCAGCTTATTCTTACGTTATTTCTGCCTTTTCCTCTTATTCTTCTGTTCATCCTTCTTGTTCTTCTAGTTCTTATGTTCTTCTTGTACTTCTATATCTCCTTTTTATTCTTCTTCATCTTCCTCTGTTTCCTCTGCATTTTCAGCTTTTACAATTACTACTTCGTTTTCTGCTTCTTCTGTTTCTTCTTCAGATTATTCTTCTGTTATTTCTACCTTTTTGGCTTATTCTTCTGTTATTTCCACTTATTCAGCTTATTCTTCTCTTATTTCTGCTTTTTCGTCTTATTCTTCTGTTTCTCCTTCTTATTGTACTTGTTCTTCTATTTCTTTTTGTTCTTCTGGTAGTTCTACTTCTCCTTCTTCTTCTCTTCTCCATCTTCCTCTGTTTCTTCTGCATTTACTGCTTTTTCAATTACTTTTCTTTTCTGCTTCTTCTGTTTCTTCTTCAGCTTATTCTTCTGTCATTATTGCCTTATTGGCTTATGCTTCTGTAATTTATAACTTTTGGCTTATTCTTCAGTTATTTCTACTTTTTCAGCTCATTCTTATGTTATTTCTGGTTTTTCATCTTATTCTTCTTTTCTCCTTCTTCTTGTTCTTCTAGTTCTTCATTTACTTCTACATCTCCTTCTTCTTCTTCTTCTTCATCTAACTCTCTTTTTTTGCATTTTCTGCTTTTTCAATTATCTCTTCGTTTTCTGCTTCTTCTGTTTCTACTTAAGATTATTCTTCTGTCATACCTGCCGTTTCTGCTTATGCTTCTGTTATTTGTACCTTTTTGGCTTATTCTTCTGTTATTTCTGCTTTTTCGTCTTTTTCTTGTTTCTACTTCTTCTTGTTCTTCTAGTTCTTCTTGTAGTTCTACATCTCTTTCTTCTTCATTTTCTGTTCTGCATTTTCTGCTTTTGCATTTACTTATGCTTCTTCTGCTTCTTATTCATCTTATTCTTCTATTATTTCTGCTTTTTCGACTTATTCTTCTGTTTCTCTTCTTGTTCTTCTTGTTCTGCTAGTTCTTCTTGTTCTTCTTGTAGTTCTACATCTCCTTCTTCTTATTATTCATCTTCCTCTCTTTCTTCAGCATTTTTTGCTTTTTCAATTACTTCTTCGTTTTCTGGTACTTCTGTTTCTTCTTCAGCTTATTCTTTTGTCATTTCTGCTTTTTCGGATTATGCTTCTGTAATTTCTAATTTTTGGTTTATTCTTCTGTTATTTCTACTTATTCAGCTTATTCTTACCTTATTTCTGCCTTTTCCTCTTATTCTTCTGTTCATCCTTCTTGTTCTTCTAGTTCTTATGTTCTTCTTGTACTTCTATATCTCCTTTTTATTCTTCTTCATCTTCCTCTGTTTCCTCTGCATTTTCAGCTTTTACAATTACTACTTCGTTTTCTGCTTCTTCTGTTTCTTCCTCAGATTATTCTTCTGTTATTTCTACCTTTGTGGCTTATTCTTCTGTTATTTCTACTTTTTCAGCTTATTCTGCTTTTTCTCCTTTTTCGTCTTATTCTTCTGTTTCTCGTTCTTGTTTTTCTTGTTCTTCTAGTTCTTCTTGTTCTTTTTGTAGTTCTACATCGCCTTCTTCTTCTTCAACTTCTTCTGTCTCTTCTGCATTTTCTGCTTGTTCAATTACTTCTTCGTTTTCTGGTTCTTCTTTTTCTTCTTCAGCTTATTCCTCTGTCATTTCTGCCTTTTCGGCTTATGCTTCTGTTATTTCTACCTTTTTGGCTTATTCTTCTGTTATTTGTGCTTTTTCGTCTTTTTCTTCTGTTTCTACTTCTTTTTCGTCTTGTTCTTCTAGTTCTTCTTGTTCTTCTTGAAGTTCTACTTCTTCATCTTCTTCTGTTCATCTTCATAGGTTATGCATTTTCTGCTTTTTCAATTACTTCTTCGTTTTCTGCTTCTTCTGTTTCTTCTTCAGCTTATTATTCTGTCATTTCTGCCTTTTTGGCTTATGCTTCTGTTATTTCTACTTTTTGGCTTATTTCTTCTGTTATTTCTACTTATTCAGCTTATTCTTCTCTTATTTCTGCTTTTTCATCTTATTCTTCTGTTTCTCCTTCTTGTTCTTCTAATTCTTCTAGTTCTTCTTGTTGTTCTACATCTCCTTCTTCTTCATCTTCCTTTGTTTCTTCTGCATTTTCTGCTTTTTCAATTACTCCTTCGTTTTCTGCTGCTTCTGTTTCTTCTGCAGATTATACTTCTGTCGTTTCTGTCTTTTCGGGTTTTGTTTCTGTTATTTCTACCTTTTTGGCTTATTCTTCTGTTATTTCTACTTTTTCAGGTTATTCTTCTGTTATTTCTGATTTTTCGTCTTATTCTTCTGTTTCTTCTTCTTGTTCTTCTTGTTCTTTCATTCTTCTTCTTCTTCTTTTTGTTGTACATCTCCTTCTTCTTCTTCTTCATCTTTTTTTGTTTCTTCTTCATTTTCTGCTTTTCCAATTACTTCTTCTTTTTCTGCTTCTTCCGTTTCTTCTTCAGCTTATTCTTCTGTCATTTCTGCCTTTTCGTCTTATGCTTCTGTTATTTCTACCTTTTTGGCTTATTCTTCTCTTATTTCTGCTTTTTCGTCTTATTCTTCTGTTTCTACTTCTTTTCCTTCTAGTTCTTCTTTTTCTTCTTGCAGTTCTACATCTCCTTCTTCTCTTCCTCATCTTCATTGTTCTGCATTTTCTGCTTTTTCAATTATTTATGCTTCTTCTACTTCTTATTCAGCTTATTCTATTATTTCTGCTTTTTCGTCTTATTCTTCTGTTTCTCCTTCTTGTTCTTCTAGTTCTTGTAGTTCTTCTTGTTCTTCTTGTAGTTCTACATCTCCTACTATTTCATCTTCCTCTGTTTCCCCTGCATTTTCTGCTTTTTCAATTACTTCCTCTTTTTCTGCTTCTTCTGCTTCTTCTTCAGCTTATTCTGTTATTTCTGCTTTTTCGGGTTATTCTTCTGTTATCTCTGCTCTTTCAGCTTATTCTTCTTTCTGCTTTTTCCTATTATACTTATGTTTCTTCTTCTTGTTCTTCTTGTGTTTCTAGTTCTTCTTGTTCTACTCGTAGTTCTACATCTCCTTCTTCTTCTTCATCTTCTTCTGTTTCTTCTACATTTTTTGCTTTTTCATGTACTTCTTCTGCTTCTTTTTCAGCTTATTCTTCTTTTATTTCTGCTCTTTCGGCTTATTCTTCTGTTATTTCTGCTTTTTCGGCGTATTCTGTTATCTCTGCTTTTTCCTCTTATTCTTCTATTTCTACTTCTTGTTCTTCTTGATCTTTTAGTTCTTCTTGTTCTTCTTTTAGTTCTACATCTCCTTCTTCTTCATCTTCTTCTGTTTCTTCTGCAATTTTTGCTTTTTCAATTACTTCCACTTCTTTTGCTTTTTCTGCTTCTTCCTCAGCTGAATCTTCTGTTATTTCTGCTTTTTGGCTTATTCTTCTGTTATTTCTGCTATTTCGTCTTATTTTTCTGTTATTTCTGCTTTTTCCTCTTATTCTTCTCCTTCTACTTCTTGTTCTTTATGTTCTTCTAGTTATTCATGTTCTTCTGTAGTTCTACATCACCCTCCTCTTCTTCTTCATCTTCTTCTGTTTCTTCTGCACATTTGTTTTTTCAATTACTTCTTCTTCTGCTTTCTGCTTCTTCAGCTGATTCTTCTGATTCTTCTGTTATTTCTGCTTTTTCGGCTTATGCTTCTGTAATTTCTAATTTTTGGTTTATTCTTCTGTTATTTCTACTTATTCAGCTTATTCTTACGTTATTTCTGCCTTTTCCTCTTATTCTTCTGTTCATCCTTCTTGTTCTTCTAGTTCTTATGTTCTTCTTGTACTTCTATATCTCCTTTTTATTCTTCTTCATCTTCCTCTGTTTCCTCTGCATTTTCAGCTTTTACAATTACTACTTCGTTTTCTGCTTCTTCTGTTTCTTCTTCAGATTATTCTTCTGTTATTTCTACCTTTTTGGCTTATTCTTCTGTTATTTCCACTTATTCAGCTTATTCTTCTCTTATTTCTGCTTTTTCGTCTTATTCTTCTGTTTCTCCTTCTTATTGTACTTGTTCTTCTATTTCTTTTTGTTCTTCTTGTAGTTCTACTTCTCCTTCTTCTTCTCTTCTCCATCTTCCTCTGTTTCTTCTGCGTTTACTGCTTTTTCAATTACTTTCCTTTTCTGCTTCTTCTGTTTCTTCTTCAGCTTATTCTTCTGTCATTATTGCCTTATTGGCTTATGCTTCTGTAATTTATAACTTTTGGCTTATTCTTCAGTTATTTCTACTTTTTCAGCTCATTCTTATGTTATTTCTGGTTTTTCATCTTATTCTTCTTTTCTCCTTCTTCTTGTTCTTCTAGTTCTTCATTTACTTCTACATCTCCTTCTTCTTCTTCTTCTTCATCTAACTCTCTTTTTTTGCATTTTCTGCTTTTTCAATTATCTCTTCGTTTTCTGCTTCTTCTGTTTCTACTTAAGATTATTCTTCTGTCATATCTGCCGTTTCTGCTTATGCTTCTGTTATTTGTACCTTTTTGGCTTATTCTTCTGTTATTTCTGCTTTTTCGTCTTTTTCTTCTGTTTCTACTTCTTCTTGTTCTTCTAGTTCTTCTTGTAGTTCTACATCTCTTTCTTCTTCATTTTCTGTTCTGCATTTTCTGCTTTTGCATTTACTTATGCTTCTTCTGCTTCTTATTCATCTTATTCTTCTATTATTTCTGCTTTTTCGACTTATTCTTCTGTTTCTCTTCTTGTTCTTCTTGTTCTGCTAGTTCTTCTTGTTCTTCTTGTAGTTCTACATCTCCTTCTTCTTATTATTCATCTTCCTCTCTTTCTTCAGCATTTTTTGCTTTTTCAATTACTTCTTCGTTTTCTGGTACTTCTGTTTCTTCTTCAGCTTATTCTTTTGTCATTTCTGCTTTTTCGGATTATGCTTCTGTAATTTCTAATTTTTGGTTTATTCTTCTGTTATTTCTACTTATTCAGCTTATTCTTACCTTATTTCTGCCTTTTCCTCTTATTCTTCTGTTCATCCTTCTTGTTCTTCTAGTTCTTATGTTCTTCTTGTACTTCTATATCTCCTTTTTATTCTTCTTCATCTTCCTCTGTTTCCTCTGCATTTTCAGCTTTTACAATTACTACTTCGTTTTCTGCTTCTTCTGTTTCTTCCTCAGATTATTCTTCTGTTATTTCTACCTTTGTGGCTTATTCTTCTGTTATTTCTACTTTTTCAGCTTATTCTGCTTTTTCTCCTTTTTCGTCTTATTCTTCTGTTTCTCGTTCTTGTTTTTCTTGTTCTTCTAGTTCTTCTTGTTCTTTTTGTAGTTCTACATCGCCTTCTTCTTCTTCAACTTCTTCTGTCTCTTCTGCATTTTCTGCTTGTTCAATTACTTCTTCGTTTTCTGGTTCTTCTTTTTCTTCTTCAGCTTATTCCTCTGTCATTTCTGCCTTTTCGGCTTATGCTTCTGTTATTTCTACCTTTTTGGCTTATTCTTCTGTTATTTGTGCTTTTTCGTCTTTTTCTTCTGTTTCTACTTCTTTTTCGTCTTGTTCTTCTAGTTCTTCTTGTTCTTCTTGAAGTTCTACTTCTCCTTCATCTTCTTCTGTTCATCTTCATAGGTTATGCATTTTCTGCTTTTTCAATTACTTCTTCGTTTTCTGCTTCTTCTGTTTCTTCTTCAGCTTATTATTCTGTCATTTCTGCCTTTTTGGCTTATGCTTCTGTTATTTCTACTTTTTGGCTTATTTCTTCTGTTATTTCTACTTATTCAGCTTATTCTTCTCTTATTTCTGCTTTTTCATCTTATTCTTCTGTTTCTTCTTCTTGTTCTTCTTGTTCTTCTTGTTCTTCTAATTCTTCTAGTTCTTCTTGTTGTTCTACATCTCCTTCTTCTTCATCTTCCTTTGTTTCTTCTGCATTTTCTGCTTTTTCAATTAGTCCTTCGTTTTCTGCTGCTTCTGTTTCTTCTGCAGATTATCCTTCTGTCGTTTCTGTCTTTTCGGGTTTTGTTTCTGTTATTTCTACCTTTTTGGCTTATTCTTCTGTTATTTCTACTTTTTCAGGTTATTCTTCTGTTATTTCTGATTTTTCGTCTTATTCTTCTGTTTCTTCTTCTTGTTCTTATTGTTCTTTCATTCTTCTTCTTCTTTTTGTTGTACATCTCCTTCTTCTTCTTCTTCATCTTTTTTTGTTTCTTCTTCATTTTCTGCTTTTCCAATTACTTCTTCTTTTTCTGCTTCTTCCGTTTCTTCTTCAGCTTATTCTTCTGTCATTTCTGCCTTTTCGTCTTATGCTTCTGTTATTTCTACCTTTTTGGCTTATTCTTCTCTTATTTCTGCTTTTTCGTCTTATTCTTCTGTTTCTTCTTCTTTTCCTTCTAGTTCTTCTTTTTCTTCTTGCAGTTCTACATCTCCTTCTTCTCTTCCTCATCTTCATTGTTCTGCATTTTCTGCTTTTTCAATTATATATGCTTCTTCTACTTCTTATTCAGCTTATTCTATTATTTCTGCTTTTTCTTCTTATTCTTCTGTTTCTCCTTCTTGTTCTTCTAGTTCTTCTAGTTCTTCTTGTTCTTCTTGTAGTTCTACATCTCCTACTATTTCATCTTCCTCTGTTTCCCCTGCATTTTCTGCTTTTTCAATTACTTCCTCTTTTTCTGCTTCTTCTGCTTCTTCTTCAGCTTATTCTGTTATTTCTGCTTTTTCGGGTTATTCTTCTGTTATCTCTGCTCTTTCAGCTTATTCTTCTTTCTGCTTTTTCCTATTATACTTATGTTTCTTCTTCTTGTTCTTCTTGTGTTTCTAGTTCTTCTTGTTCTACTCGTAGTTCTACATCTCCTTCTTCTTCTTCATCTTCTTCTGTTTCTTCTACATTTTTTGCTTTTTCATGTACTTCTTCTGCTTCTTTTTCAGCTTATTCTTCTTTTATTTCTGCTCTTTCGGCTTATTCTTCTGTTATTTCTGCTTTTTCGGCGTATTCTGTTATCTCTGCTTTTTCCTCTTATTCTTCTATTTCTACTTCTTGTTCTTCTTGATCTTTTAGTTCTTCTTGTTCTTCTTTTAGTTCTACATCTCCTTCTTCTTCATCTTCTTCTGTTTCTTCTGCAATTTTTGCTTTTTCAATTACTTCCACTTCTTTTGCTTTTTCTGCTTCTTCCTCAGCTGAATCTTCTGTTATTTCTGCTTTTTGGCTTATTCTTCTGTTATTTCTGCTATTTCGTCTTATTTTTCTGTTATTTCTGCTTTTTCCTCTTATTCTTCTCCTTCTACTTCTTGTTCTTTATGTTCTTCTAGTTATTCATGTTCTTCTGTAGTTCTACATCACCCTCCTCTTCTTCTTCATCTTCTTCTGTTTCTTCTGCACATTTGTTTTTTCAATTACTTCTTCTTCTGCCTTCTGCTTCTTCAGCTGATTCTTCTGATTCTTCTGTTATTTCTGCTTTTTCGGCTTATGCTTCTGTAATTTCTAATTTTTGGTTTATTCTTCTGTTATTTCTACTTATTCAGCTTATTCTTACGTTATTTCTGCCTTTTCCTCTTATTCTTCTGTTCATCCTTCTTGTTCTTCTAGTTCTTATGTTCTTCTTGTACTTCTATATCTCCTTTTTATTCTTCTTCATCTTCCTCTGTTTCCTCTGCATTTTCAGCTTTTACAATTACTACTTCGTTTTCTGCTTCTTCTGTTTCTTCTTCAGATTATTCTTCTGTTATTTCTACCTTTTTGGCTTATTCTTCTGTTATTTCCACTTATTCAGCTTATTCTTCTCTTATTTCTGCTTTTTCGTCTTATTCTTCTGTTTCTCCTTCTTATTGTACTTGTTCTTCTATTTCTTTTTGTTCTTCTTGTAGTTCTACTTCTCCTTCTTCTTCTCTTCTCCATCTTCCTCTGTTTCTTCTGCGTTTACTGCTTTTTCAATTACTTTCGTTTTCTGCTTCTTCTGTTTCTTCTTCAGCTTATTCTTCTGTCATTATTGCCTTATTGGCTTATGCTTCTGTAATTTATAACTTTTGGCTTATTCTTCAGTTATTTCTACTTTTTCAGCTCATTCTTATGTTATTTCTGGTTTTTCATCTTATTCTTCTTTTCTCCTTCTTCTTGTTCTTCTAGTTCTTCATTTACTTCTACATCTCCTTCTTCTTCTTCTTCTTCATCTAACTCTCTTTTTTTGCATTTTCTGCTTTTTCAATTATCTCTTCGTTTTCTGCTTCTGTTTCTACTTAAGATTATTCTTCTGTCATATCTGCCGTTTCTGCTTATGCTTCTGTTATTTGTACCTTTTTGGCTTATTCTTCTGTTATTTCTGCTTTTTCGTCTTTTTCTTCTGTTTCTACTTCTTCTTGTTCTTCTAGTTCTTCTTGTAGTTCTACATCTCTTTCTTCTTCATTTTCTGTTCTGCATTTTCTGCTTTTGCATTTACTTATGCTTCTTCTGCTTCTTATTCATCTTATTCTTCTATTATTTCTGCTTTTTCGACTTATTCTTCTGTTTCTCTTCTTGTTCTTCTTGTTCTGCTAGTTCTTCTTGTTCTTCTTGTAGTTCTACATCTCCTTCTTCTTATTATTCATCTTCCTCTCTTTCTTCAGCATTTTTTGCTTTTTCAATTACTTCTTCTTCGTTTTCTGGTACTTCTGTTTCTTCTTCAGCTTATTCTTTTGTCATTTCTGCTTTTTCGGATTATGCTTCTGTAATTTCTAATTTTTGGTTTATTCTTCTGTTATTTCTACTTATTCAGCTTATTCTTACCTTATTTCTGCCTTTTCCTCTTATTCTTCTGTTCATCCTTCTTGTTCTTCTAGTTCTTATGTTCTTCTTGTACTTCTATATCTCCTTTTTATTCTTCTTCATCTTCCTCTGTTTCCTCTGCATTTTCAGCTTTTACAATTACTACTTCGTTTTCTGCTTCTTCTGTTTCTTCCTCAGATTATTCTTCTGTTATTTCTACCTTTGTGGCTTATTCTTCTGTTATTTCTACTTTTTCAGCTTATTCTGCTTTTTCTCCTTTTTCGTCTTATTCTTCTGTTTCTCGTTCTTGTTTTTCTTGTTCTTCTAGTTCTTCTTGTTCTTTTTGTAGTTCTACATCGCCTTCTTCTTCTTCAACTTCTTCTGTCTCTTCTGCATTTTCTGCTTGTTCAATTACTTCTTCGTTTTCTGGTTCTTCTTTTTCTTCTTCAGCTTATTCCTCTGTCATTTCTGCCTTTTCGGCTTATGCTTCTGTTATTTCTACCTTTTTGGCTTATTCTTCTGTTATTTGTGCTTTTTCGTCTTTTTCTTCTGTTTCTACTTCTTTTTCGTCTTGTTCTTCTAGTTCTTCTTGTTCTTCTTGAAGTTCTACTTCTCCTTCATCTTCTTCTGTTCATCTTCATAGGTTATGCATTTTCTGCTTTTTCAATTACTTCTTCGTTTTCTGCTTCTTCTGTTTCTTCTTCAGCTTATTATTCTGTCATTTCTGCCTTTTTGGCTTATGCTTCTGTTATTTCTACTTTTTGGCTTATTTCTTCTGTTATTTCTACTTATTCAGCTTATTCTTCTCTTATTTCTGCTTTTTCATCTTATTCTTCTGTTTCTTCTTCTTGTTCTTCTTGTTCTTCTTGTTCTTCTAATTCTTCTAGTTCTTCTTGTTGTTCTACATCTCCTTCTTCTTCATCTTCCTTTGTTTCTTCTGCATTTTCTGCTTTTTCAATTAGTCCTTCGTTTTCTGCTGCTTCTGTTTCTTCTGCAGATTATCCTTCTGTCGTTTCTGTCTTTTCGGGTTTTGTTTCTGTTATTTCTACCTTTTTGGCTTATTCTTCTGTTATTTCTACTTTTTCAGGTTATTCTTCTGTTATTTCTGATTTTTCGTCTTATTCTTCTGTTTCTTCTTCTTGTTCTTATTGTTCTTTCATTCTTCTTCTTCTTTTTGTTGTACATCTCCTTCTTCTTCTTCTTCATCTTTTTTTGTTTCTTCTTCATTTTCTGCTTTTCCAATTACTTCTTCTTTTTCTGCTTCTTCCGTTTCTTCTTCAGCTTATTCTTCTGTCATTTCTGCCTTTTCGTCTTATGCTTCTGTTATTTCTACCTTTTTGGCTTATTCTTCTCTTATTTCTGCTTTTTCGTCTTATTCTTCTGTTTCTTCTTCTTTTCCTTCTAGTTCTTCTTTTTCTTCTTGCAGTTCTACATCTCCTTCTTCTCTTCCTCATCTTCATTGTTCTGCATTTTCTGCTTTTTCAATTATATATGCTTCTTCTACTTCTTATTCAGCTTATTCTATTATTTCTGCTTTTTCTTCTTATTCTTCTGTTTCTCCTTCTTGTTCTTCTAGTTCTTCTAGTTCTTCTTGTTCTTCTTGTAGTTCTACATCTCCTACTATTTCATCTTCCTCTGTTTCCCCTGCATTTTCTGCTTTTTCAATTACTTCCTCTTTTTCTGCTTCTTCTGCTTCTTCTTCAGCTTATTCTGTTATTTCTGCTTTTTCGGGTTATTCTTCTGTTATCTCTGCTCTTTCAGCTTATTCTTCTTTCTGCTTTTTCCTATTATACTTATGTTTCTTCTTCTTGTTCTTCTTGTGTTTCTAGTTCTTCTTGTTCTACTCGTAGTTCTACATCTCCTTCTTCTTCTTCATCTTCTTCTGTTTCTTCTACATTTTTTGCTTTTTCATGTACTTCTTCTGCTTCTTTTTCAGCTTATTCTTTTATTTCTGCTCTTTCGGCTTATTCTTCTGTTATTTCTGCTTTTTCGGCGTATTCTGTTATCTCTGCTTTTTCCTCTTATTCTTCTATTTCTACTTCTTGTTCTTCTTGATCTTTTAGTTCTTCTTGTTCTTCTTTTAGTTCTACATCTCCTTCTTCTTCATCTTCTTCTGTTTCTTCTGCAATTTTTGCTTTTTCAATTACTTCCACTTCTTTTGCTTTTTCTGCTTCTTCCTCAGCTGAATCTTCTGTTATTTCTGCTTTTTGGCTTATTCTTCTGTTATTTCTGCTATTTCGTCTTATTTTTCTGTTATTTCTGCTTTTTCCTCTTATTCTTCTCCTTCTACTTCTTGTTCTTTATGTTCTTCTAGTTATTCATGTTCTTCTGTAGTTCTACATCACCCTCCTCTTCTTCTTCATCTTCTTCTGTTTCTTCTGCACATTTGTTTTTTCAATTACTTCTTCTTCTGCCTTCTGCTTCTTCAGCTGATTCTTCTGATTCTTCTGTTATTTCTGCTTTTTCGGCTTATGCTTCTGTAATTTCTAATTTTTGGTTTATTCTTCTGTTATTTCTACTTATTCAGCTTATTCTTACGTTATTTCTGCCTTTTCCTCTTATTATTCTTCTGTTCATCCTTCTTGTTCTTCTAGTTCTTATGTTCTTCTTGTACTTCTATATCTCCTTTTTATTCTTCTTCATCTTCCTCTGTTTCCTCTGCATTTTCAGCTTTTACAATTACTACTTCGTTTTCTGCTTCTTCTGTTTCTTCTTCAGATTATTCTTCTGTTATTTCTACCTTTTTGGCTTATTCTTCTGTTATTTCCACTTATTCAGCTTATTCTTCTCTTATTTCTGCTTTTTCGTCTTATTCTTCTGTTTCTCCTTCTTATTGTACTTGTTCTTCTATTTCTTTTTGTTCTTCTGGTAGTTCTACTTCTCCTTCTTCTTCTCTTCTCCATCTTCCTCTGTTTCTTCTGCATTTACTGCTTTTTCAATTACTTTTCTTTTCTGCTTCTTCTGTTTCTTCTTCAGCTTATTCTTCTGTCATTATTGCCTTATTGGCTTATGCTTCTGTAATTTATAACTTTTGGCTTATTCTTCAGTTATTTCTACTTTTTCAGCTCATTCTTATGTTATTTCTGGTTTTTCATCTTATTCTTCTTTTCTCCTTCTTCTTGTTCTTCTAGTTCTTCATTTACTTCTACATCTCCTTCTTCTTCTTCTTCTTCATCTAACTCTCTTTTTTTGCATTTTCTGCTTTTTCAATTATCTCTTCGTTTTCTGCTTCTTCTGTTTCTACTTAAGATTATTCTTCTGTCATACCTGCCGTTTCTGCTTATGCTTCTGTTATTTGTACCTTTTTGGCTTATTCTTCTGTTATTTCTGCTTTTTCGTCTTTTTCTTGTTTCTACTTCTTCTTGTTCTTCTAGTTCTTCTTGTAGTTCTACATCTCTTTCTTCTTCATTTTCTGTTCTGCATTTTCTGCTTTTGCATTTACTTATGCTTCTTCTGCTTCTTATTCATCTTATTCTTCTATTATTTCTGCTTTTTCGACTTATTCTTCTGTTTCTCTTCTTGTTCTTCTTGTTCTGCTAGTTCTTCTTGTTCTTCTTGTAGTTCTACATCTCCTTCTTCTTATTATTCATCTTCCTCTCTTTCTTCAGCATTTTTTGCTTTTTCAATTACTTCTTCGTTTTCTGGTACTTCTGTTTCTTCTTCAGCTTATTCTTTTGTCATTTCTGCTTTTTCGGATTATGCTTCTGTAATTTCTAATTTTTGGTTTATTCTTCTGTTATTTCTACTTATTCAGCTTATTCTTACGTTATTTCTGCCTTTTCCTCTTATTCTTCTGTTCATCCTTCTTGTTCTTCTAGTTCTTATGTTCTTCTTGTACTTCTATATCTCCTTTTTATTCTTCTTCATCTTCCTCTGTTTCCTCTGCATTTTCAGCTTTTACAATTACTACTTCGTTTTCTGCTTCTTCTGTTTCTTCCTCAGATTATTCTTCTGTTATTTCTACCTTTGTGGCTTATTCTTCTGTTATTTCTACTTTTTCAGCTTATTCTGCTTTTTCTCCTTTTTCGTCTTATTCTTCTGTTTCTCGTTCTTGTTTTTCTTGTTCTTCTAGTTCTTCTTGTTCTTTTTGTAGTTCTACATCGCCTTCTTCTTCTTCAACTTCTTCTGTCTCTTCTGCATTTTCTGCTTGTTCAATTACTTCTTCGTTTTCTGGTTCTTCTTTTTCTTCTTCAGCTTATTCCTCTGTCATTTCTGCCTTTTCGGCTTATGCTTCTGTTATTTCTACCTTTTTGGCTTATTCTTCTGTTATTTGTGCTTTTTCGTCTTTTTCTTCTGTTTCTACTTCTTTTTCGTCTTGTTCTTCTAGTTCTTCTTGTTCTTCTTGAAGTTCTACTTCTTCATCTTCTTCTGTTCATCTTCATAGGTTATGCATTTTCTGCTTTTTCAATTACTTCTTCGTTTTCTGCTTCTTCTGTTTCTTCTTCAGCTTATTATTCTGTCATTTCTGCCTTTTTGGCTTATGCTTCTGTTATTTCTACTTTTTGGCTTATTTCTTCTGTTATTTCTACTTATTCAGCTTATTCTTCTCTTATTTCTGCTTTTTCATCTTATTCTTCTGTTTCTCCTTCTTGTTCTTCTAATTCTTCTAGTTCTTCTTGTTGTTCTACATCTCCTTCTTCTTCATCTTCCTTTGTTTCTTCTGCATTTTCTGCTTTTTCAATTACTCCTTCGTTTTCTGCTGCTTCTGTTTCTTCTGCAGATTATACTTCTGTCGTTTCTGTCTTTTCGGGTTTTGTTTCTGTTATTTCTACCTTTTTGGCTTATTCTTCTGTTATTTCTACTTTTTCAGGTTATTCTTCTGTTATTTCTGATTTTTCGTCTTATTCTTCTGTTTCTTCTTCTTGTTCTTCTTGTTCTTTCATTCTTCTTCTTCTTCTTTTTGTTGTACATCTCCTTCTTCTTCTTCTTCATCTTTTTTTGTTTCTTCTTCATTTTCTGCTTTTCCAATTACTTCTTCTTTTTCTGCTTCTTCCGTTTCTTCTTCAGCTTATTCTTCTGTCATTTCTGCCTTTTCGTCTTATGCTTCTGTTATTTCTACCTTTTTGGCTTATTCTTCTCTTATTTCTGCTTTTTCGTCTTATTCTTCTGTTTCTTCTTCTTTTCCTTCTAGTTCTTCTTTTTCTTCTTGCAGTTCTACATCTCCTTCTTCTCTTCCTCATCTTCATTGTTCTGCATTTTCTGCTTTTTCAATTATATATGCTTCTTCTACTTCTTATTCAGCTTATTCTATTATTTCTGCTTTTTCTTCTTATTCTTCTGTTTCTCCTTCTTGTTCTTCTAGTTCTTCTAGTTCTTCTTGTTCTTCTTGTAGTTCTACATCTCCTACTATTTCATCTTCCTCTGTTTCCCCTGCATTTTCTGCTTTTTCAATTACTTCCTCTTTTTCTGCTTCTTCTGCTTCTTCTTCAGCTTATTCTGTTATTTCTGCTTTTTCGGGTTATTCTTCTGTTATCTCTGCTCTTTCAGCTTATTCTTCTTTCTGCTTTTTCCTATTATACTTATGTTTCTTCTTCTTGTTCTTCTAGTTCTTCTAGTTCTTCTTGTTCTTCTTGTAGTTCTACATCTCCTACTATTTCATCTTCCTCTGTTTCCCCTGCATTTTCTGCTTTTTCAATTACTTCCTCTTTTTCTGCTTCTTCTGCTTCTTCTTCAGCTTATTCTGTTATTTCTGCTTTTTCGGGTTATTCTTCTGTTATCTCTGCTCTTTCAGCTTATTCTTCTTTCTGCTTTTTCCTATTATACTTATGTTTCTTCTTCTTGTTCTTCTTGTGTTTCTAGTTCTTCTTGTTCTACTCGTAGTTCTACATCTCCTTCTTCTTCTTCATCTTCTTCTGTTTCTTCTACATTTTTTGCTTTTTCATGTACTTCTTCTGCTTCTTTTTCAGCTTATTCTTCTTTTATTTCTGCTCTTTCGGCTTATTCTTCTGTTATTTCTGCTTTTTCGGCGTATTCTGTTATCTCTGCTTTTTCCTCTTATTCTTCTATTTCTACTTCTTGTTCTTCTTGATCTTTTAGTTCTTCTTGTTCTTCTTTTAGTTCTACATCTCCTTCTTCTTCATCTTCTTCTGTTTCTTCTGCAATTTTTGCTTTTTCAATTACTTCCACTTCTTTTGCTTTTTCTGCTTCTTCCTCAGCTGAATCTTCTGTTATTTCTGCTTTTTGGCTTATTCTTCTGTTATTTCTGCTATTTCGTCTTATTTTTCTGTTATTTCTGCTTTTTCCTCTTATTCTTCTCCTTCTACTTCTTGTTCTTTATGTTCTTCTAGTTATTCATGTTCTTCTGTAGTTCTACATCACCCTCCTCTTCTTCTTCATCTTCTTCTGTTTCTTCTGCACATTTGTTTTTTCAATTACTTCTTCTTCTGCCTTCTGCTTCTTCAGCTGATTCTTCTGATTCTTCTGTTATTTCTGCTTTTTCGGCTTATGCTTCTGTAATTTCTAATTTTTGGTTTATTCTTCTGTTATTTCTACTTATTCAGCTTATTCTTACGTTATTTCTGCCTTTTCCTCTTATTCTTCTGTTCATCCTTCTTGTTCTTCTAGTTCTTATGTTCTTCTTGTACTTCTATATCTCCTTTTTATTCTTCTTCATCTTCCTCTGTTTCCTCTGCATTTTCAGCTTTTACAATTACTACTTCGTTTTCTGCTTCTTCTGTTTCTTCTTCAGATTATTCTTCTGTTATTTCTACCTTTTTGGCTTATTCTTCTGTTATTTCCACTTATTCAGCTTATTCTTCTCTTATTTCTGCTTTTTCGTCTTATTCTTCTGTTTCTCCTTCTTATTGTACTTGTTCTTCTATTTCTTTTTGTTCTTCTGGTAGTTCTACTTCTCCTTCTTCTTCTCTTCTCCATCTTCCTCTGTTTCTTCTGCATTTACTGCTTTTTCAATTACTTTTCTTTTCTGCTTCTTCTGTTTCTTCTTCAGCTTATTCTTCTGTCATTATTGCCTTATTGGCTTATGCTTCTGTAATTTATAACTTTTGGCTTATTCTTCAGTTATTTCTACTTTTTCAGCTCATTCTTATGTTATTTCTGGTTTTTCATCTTATTCTTCTTTTCTCCTTCTTCTTGTTCTTCTAGTTCTTCATTTACTTCTACATCTCCTTCTTCTTCTTCTTCTTCATCTAACTCTCTTTTTTTGCATTTTCTGCTTTTTCAATTATCTCTTCGTTTTCTGCTTCTTCTGTTTCTACTTAAGATTATTCTTCTGTCATACCTGCCGTTTCTGCTTATGCTTCTGTTATTTGTACCTTTTTGGCTTATTCTTCTGTTATTTCTGCTTTTTCGTCTTTTTCTTGTTTCTACTTCTTCTTGTTCTTCTAGTTCTTCTTGTAGTTCTACATCTCTTTCTTCTTCATTTTCTGTTCTGCATTTTCTGCTTTTGCATTTACTTATGCTTCTTCTGCTTCTTATTCATCTTATTCTTCTATTATTTCTGCTTTTTCGACTTATTCTTCTGTTTCTCTTCTTGTTCTTCTTGTTCTGCTAGTTCTTCTTGTTCTTCTTGTAGTTCTACATCTCCTTCTTCTTATTATTCATCTTCCTCTCTTTCTTCAGCATTTTTTGCTTTTTCAATTACTTCTTCGTTTTCTGGTACTTCTGTTTCTTCTTCAGCTTATTCTTTTGTCATTTCTGCTTTTTCGGATTATGCTTCTGTAATTTCTAATTTTTGGTTTATTCTTCTGTTATTTCTACTTATTCAGCTTATTCTTACCTTATTTCTGCCTTTTCCTCTTATTCTTCTGTTCATCCTTCTTGTTCTTCTAGTTCTTATGTTCTTCTTGTACTTCTATATCTCCTTTTTATTCTTCTTCATCTTCCTCTGTTTCCTCTGCATTTTCAGCTTTTACAATTACTACTTCGTTTTCTGCTTCTTCTGTTTCTTCCTCAGATTATTCTTCTGTTATTTCTACCTTTGTGGCTTATTCTTCTGTTATTTCTACTTTTTCAGCTTATTCTGCTTTTTCTCCTTTTTCGTCTTATTCTTCTGTTTCTCGTTCTTGTTTTTCTTGTTCTTCTAGTTCTTCTTGTTCTTTTTGTAGTTCTACATCGCCTTCTTCTTCTTCAACTTCTTCTGTCTCTTCTGCATTTTCTGCTTGTTCAATTACTTCTTCGTTTTCTGGTTCTTCTTTTTCTTCTTCAGCTTATTCCTCTGTCATTTCTGCCTTTTCGGCTTATGCTTCTGTTATTTCTACCTTTTTGGCTTATTCTTCTGTTATTTGTGCTTTTTCGTCTTTTTCTTCTGTTTCTACTTCTTTTTCGTCTTGTTCTTCTAGTTCTTCTTGTTCTTCTTGAAGTTCTACTTCTCCTTCATCTTCTTCTGTTCATCTTCATAGGTTATGCATTTTCTGCTTTTTCAATTACTTCTTCGTTTTCTGCTTCTTCTGTTTCTTCTTCAGCTTATTATTCTGTCATTTCTGCCTTTTTGGCTTATGCTTCTGTTATTTCTACTTTTTGGCTTATTTCTTCTGTTATTTCTACTTATTCAGCTTATTCTTCTCTTATTTCTGCTTTTTCATCTTATTCTTCTGTTTCTCCTTCTTGTTCTTCTAATTCTTCTAGTTCTTCTTGTTGTTCTACATCTCCTTCTTCTTCATCTTCCTTTGTTTCTTCTGCATTTTCTGCTTTTTCAATTACTCCTTCGTTTTCTGCTGC
Source organism: Talpa europaea (assembly GCF_964194135.1). NCBI lineage: Eukaryota > Metazoa > Chordata > Mammalia > Eulipotyphla > Talpidae > Talpa > Talpa europaea. The sequence continues at coordinate 31,452 of NW_028168037.1, read as the reverse complement.
TTCTGTTTCTTCTGCAGATTATACTTCTGTCGTTTCTGTCTTTTCGGGTTTTGTTTCTGTTATTTCTACCTTTTTGGCTTATTCTTCTGTTATTTCTACTTTTTCAGGTTATTCTTCTGTTATTTCTGATTTTTCGTCTTATTCTTCTGTTTCTTCTTCTTGTTCTTCTTGTTCTTTCATTCTTCTTCTTCTTCTTTTTGTTGTACATCTCCTTCTTCTTCTTCTTCATCTTTTTTTGTTTCTTCTTCATTTTCTGCTTTTCCAATTACTTCTTCTTTTTCTGCTTCTTCCGTTTCTTCTTCAGCTTATTCTTCTGTCATTTCTGCCTTTTCGTCTTATGCTTCTGTTATTTCTACCTTTTTGGCTTATTCTTCTCTTATTTCTGCTTTTTCGTCTTATTCTTCTGTTTCTACTTCTTTTCCTTCTAGTTCTTCTTTTTCTTCTTGCAGTTCTACATCTCCTTCTTCTCTTCCTCATCTTCATTGTTCTGCATTTTCTGCTTTTTCAATTATTTATGCTTCTTCTACTTCTTATTCAGCTTATTCTATTATTTCTGCTTTTTCGTCTTATTCTTCTGTTTCTCCTTCTTGTTCTTCTAGTTCTTGTAGTTCTTCTTGTTCTTCTTGTAGTTCTACATCTCCTACTATTTCATCTTCCTCTGTTTCCCCTGCATTTTCTGCTTTTTCAATTACTTCCTCTTTTTCTGCTTCTTCTGCTTCTTCTTCAGCTTATTCTGTTATTTCTGCTTTTTCGGGTTATTCTTCTGTTATCTCTGCTCTTTCAGCTTATTCTTCTTTCTGCTTTTTCCTATTATACTTATGTTTCTTCTTCTTGTTCTTCTTGTGTTTCTAGTTCTTCTTGTTCTACTCGTAGTTCTACATCTCCTTCTTCTTCTTCATCTTCTTCTGTTTCTTCTACATTTTTTGCTTTTTCATGTACTTCTTCTGCTTCTTTTTCAGCTTATTCTTCTTTTATTTCTGCTCTTTCGGCTTATTCTTCTGTTATTTCTGCTTTTTCGGCGTATTCTGTTATCTCTGCTTTTTCCTCTTATTCTTCTATTTCTACTTCTTGTTCTTCTTGATCTTTTAGTTCTTCTTGTTCTTCTTTTAGTTCTACATCTCCTTCTTCTTCATCTTCTTCTGTTTCTTCTGCAATTTTTGCTTTTTCAATTACTTCCACTTCTTTTGCTTTTTCTGCTTCTTCCTCAGCTGAATCTTCTGTTATTTCTGCTTTTTGGCTTATTCTTCTGTTATTTCTGCTATTTCGTCTTATTTTTCTGTTATTTCTGCTTTTTCCTCTTATTCTTCTCCTTCTACTTCTTGTTCTTTATGTTCTTCTAGTTATTCATGTTCTTCTGTAGTTCTACATCACCCTCCTCTTCTTCTTCATCTTCTTCTGTTTCTTCTGCACATTTGTTTTTTCAATTACTTCTTCTTCTGCTTTCTGCTTCTTCAGCTGATTCTTCTGATTCTTCTGTTATTTCTGCTTTTTCGGCTTATGCTTCTGTAATTTCTAATTTTTGGTTTATTCTTCTGTTATTTCTACTTATTCAGCTTATTCTTACGTTATTTCTGCCTTTTCCTCTTATTCTTCTGTTCATCCTTCTTGTTCTTCTAGTTCTTATGTTCTTCTTGTACTTCTATATCTCCTTTTTATTCTTCTTCATCTTCCTCTGTTTCCTCTGCATTTTCAGCTTTTACAATTACTACTTCGTTTTCTGCTTCTTCTGTTTCTTCTTCAGATTATTCTTCTGTTATTTCTACCTTTTTGGCTTATTCTTCTGTTATTTCCACTTATTCAGCTTATTCTTCTCTTATTTCTGCTTTTTCGTCTTATTCTTCTGTTTCTCCTTCTTATTGTACTTGTTCTTCTATTTCTTTTTGTTCTTCTTGTAGTTCTACTTCTCCTTCTTCTTCTCTTCTCCATCTTCCTCTGTTTCTTCTGCGTTTACTGCTTTTTCAATTACTTTCGTTTTCTGCTTCTTCTGTTTCTTCTTCAGCTTATTCTTCTGTCATTATTGCCTTATTGGCTTATGCTTCTGTAATTTATAACTTTTGGCTTATTCTTCAGTTATTTCTACTTTTTCAGCTCATTCTTATGTTATTTCTGGTTTTTCATCTTATTCTTCTTTTCTCCTTCTTCTTGTTCTTCTAGTTCTTCATTTACTTCTACATCTCCTTCTTCTTCTTCTTCTTCATCTAACTCTCTTTTTTTGCATTTTCTGCTTTTTCAATTATCTCTTCGTTTTCTGCTTCTTCTGTTTCTACTTAAGATTATTCTTCTGTCATACCTGCCGTTTCTGCTTATGCTTCTGTTATTTGTACCTTTTTGGCTTATTCTTCTGTTATTTCTGCTTTTTCGTCTTTTTCTTGTTTCTACTTCTTCTTGTTCTTCTAGTTCTTCTTGTAGTTCTACATCTCTTTCTTCTTCATTTTCTGTTCTGCATTTTCTGCTTTTGCATTTACTTATGCTTCTTCTGCTTCTTATTCATCTTATTCTTCTATTATTTCTGCTTTTTCGACTTATTCTTCTGTTTCTCTTCTTGTTCTTCTTGTTCTGCTAGTTCTTCTTGTTCTTCTTGTAGTTCTACATCTCCTTCTTCTTATTATTCATCTTCCTCTCTTTCTTCAGCATTTTTTGCTTTTTCAATTACTTCTTCGTTTTCTGGTACTTCTGTTTCTTCTTCAGCTTATTCTTTTGTCATTTCTGCTTTTTCGGATTATGCTTCTGTAATTTCTAATTTTTGGTTTATTCTTCTGTTATTTCTACTTATTCAGCTTATTCTTACGTTATTTCTGCCTTTTCCTCTTATTCTTCTGTTCATCCTTCTTGTTCTTCTAGTTCTTATGTTCTTCTTGTACTTCTATATCTCCTTTTTATTCTTCTTCATCTTCCTCTGTTTCCTCTGCATTTTCAGCTTTTACAATTACTACTTCGTTTTCTGCTTCTTCTGTTTCTTCCTCAGATTATTCTTCTGTTATTTCTACCTTTGTGGCTTATTCTTCTGTTATTTCTACTTTTTCAGCTTATTCTGCTTTTTCTCCTTTTTCGTCTTATTCTTCTGTTTCTCGTTCTTGTTTTTCTTGTTCTTCTAGTTCTTCTTGTTCTTTTTGTAGTTCTACATCGCCTTCTTCTTCTTCAACTTCTTCTGTCTCTTCTGCATTTTCTGCTTGTTCAATTACTTCTTCGTTTTCTGGTTCTTCTTTTTCTTCTTCAGCTTATTCCTCTGTCATTTCTGCCTTTTCGGCTTATGCTTCTGTTATTTCTACCTTTTTGGCTTATTCTTCTGTTATTTGTGCTTTTTCGTCTTTTTCTTCTGTTTCTACTTCTTTTTCGTCTTGTTCTTCTAGTTCTTCTTGTTCTTCTTGAAGTTCTACTTCTTCATCTTCTTCTGTTCATCTTCATAGGTTATGCATTTTCTGCTTTTTCAATTACTTCTTCGTTTTCTGCTTCTTCTGTTTCTTCTTCAGCTTATTATTCTGTCATTTCTGCCTTTTTGGCTTATGCTTCTGTTATTTCTACTTTTTGGCTTATTTCTTCTGTTATTTCTACTTATTCAGCTTATTCTTCTCTTATTTCTGCTTTTTCATCTTATTCTTCTGTTTCTCCTTCTTGTTCTTCTAATTCTTCTAGTTCTTCTTGTTGTTCTACATCTCCTTCTTCTTCATCTTCCTTTGTTTCTTCTGCATTTTCTGCTTTTTCAATTACTCCTTCGTTTTCTGCTGCTTCTGTTTCTTCTGCAGATTATACTTCTGTCGTTTCTGTCTTTTCGGGTTTTGTTTCTGTTATTTCTACCTTTTTGGCTTATTCTTCTGTTATTTCTACTTTTTCAGGTTATTCTTCTGTTATTTCTGATTTTTCGTCTTATTCTTCTGTTTCTTCTTCTTGTTCTTCTTGTTCTTTCATTCTTCTTCTTCTTCTTTTTGTTGTACATCTCCTTCTTCTTCTTCTTCATCTTTTTTTGTTTCTTCTTCATTTTCTGCTTTTCCAATTACTTCTTCTTTTTCTGCTTCTTCCGTTTCTTCTTCAGCTTATTCTTCTGTCATTTCTGCCTTTTCGTCTTATGCTTCTGTTATTTCTACCTTTTTGGCTTATTCTTCTCTTATTTCTGCTTTTTCGTCTTATTCTTCTGTTTCTTCTTCTTTTCCTTCTAGTTCTTCTTTTTCTTCTTGCAGTTCTACATCTCCTTCTTCTCTTCCTCATCTTCATTGTTCTGCATTTTCTGCTTTTTCAATTATATATGCTTCTTCTACTTCTTATTCAGCTTATTCTATTATTTCTGCTTTTTCTTCTTATTCTTCTGTTTCTCCTTCTTGTTCTTCTAGTTCTTCTAGTTCTTCTTGTTCTTCTTGTAGTTCTACATCTCCTACTATTTCATCTTCCTCTGTTTCCCCTGCATTTTCTGCTTTTTCAATTACTTCCTCTTTTTCTGCTTCTTCTGCTTCTTCTTCAGCTTATTCTGTTATTTCTGCTTTTTCGGGTTATTCTTCTGTTATCTCTGCTCTTTCAGCTTATTCTTCTTTCTGCTTTTTCCTATTATACTTATGTTTCTTCTTCTTGTTCTTCTAGTTCTTCTAGTTCTTCTTGTTCTTCTTGTAGTTCTACATCTCCTACTATTTCATCTTCCTCTGTTTCCCCTGCATTTTCTGCTTTTTCAATTACTTCCTCTTTTTCTGCTTCTTCTGCTTCTTCTTCAGCTTATTCTGTTATTTCTGCTTTTTCGGGTTATTCTTCTGTTATCTCTGCTCTTTCAGCTTATTCTTCTTTCTGCTTTTTCCTATTATACTTATGTTTCTTCTTCTTGTTCTTCTTGTGTTTCTAGTTCTTCTTGTTCTACTCGTAGTTCTACATCTCCTTCTTCTTCTTCATCTTCTTCTGTTTCTTCTACATTTTTTGCTTTTTCATGTACTTCTTCTGCTTCTTTTTCAGCTTATTCTTCTTTTATTTCTGCTCTTTCGGCTTATTCTTCTGTTATTTCTGCTTTTTCGGCGTATTCTGTTATCTCTGCTTTTTCCTCTTATTCTTCTATTTCTACTTCTTGTTCTTCTTGATCTTTTAGTTCTTCTTGTTCTTCTTTTAGTTCTACATCTCCTTCTTCTTCATCTTCTTCTGTTTCTTCTGCAATTTTTGCTTTTTCAATTACTTCCACTTCTTTTGCTTTTTCTGCTTCTTCCTCAGCTGAATCTTCTGTTATTTCTGCTTTTTGGCTTATTCTTCTGTTATTTCTGCTATTTCGTCTTATTTTTCTGTTATTTCTGCTTTTTCCTCTTATTCTTCTCCTTCTACTTCTTGTTCTTTATGTTCTTCTAGTTATTCATGTTCTTCTGTAGTTCTACATCACCCTCCTCTTCTTCTTCATCTTCTTCTGTTTCTTCTGCACATTTGTTTTTTCAATTACTTCTTCTTCTGCCTTCTGCTTCTTCAGCTGATTCTTCTGATTCTTCTGTTATTTCTGCTTTTTCGGCTTATGCTTCTGTAATTTCTAATTTTTGGTTTATTCTTCTGTTATTTCTACTTATTCAGCTTATTCTTACGTTATTTCTGCCTTTTCCTCTTATTCTTCTGTTCATCCTTCTTGTTCTTCTAGTTCTTATGTTCTTCTTGTACTTCTATATCTCCTTTTTATTCTTCTTCATCTTCCTCTGTTTCCTCTGCATTTTCAGCTTTTACAATTACTACTTCGTTTTCTGCTTCTTCTGTTTCTTCTTCAGATTATTCTTCTGTTATTTCTACCTTTTTGGCTTATTCTTCTGTTATTTCCACTTATTCAGCTTATTCTTCTCTTATTTCTGCTTTTTCGTCTTATTCTTCTGTTTCTCCTTCTTATTGTACTTGTTCTTCTATTTCTTTTTGTTCTTCTGGTAGTTCTACTTCTCCTTCTTCTTCTCTTCTCCATCTTCCTCTGTTTCTTCTGCATTTACTGCTTTTTCAATTACTTTTCTTTTCTGCTTCTTCTGTTTCTTCTTCAGCTTATTCTTCTGTCATTATTGCCTTATTGGCTTATGCTTCTGTAATTTATAACTTTTGGCTTATTCTTCAGTTATTTCTACTTTTTCAGCTCATTCTTATGTTATTTCTGGTTTTTCATCTTATTCTTCTTTTCTCCTTCTTCTTGTTCTTCTAGTTCTTCATTTACTTCTACATCTCCTTCTTCTTCTTCTTCTTCATCTAACTCTCTTTTTTTGCATTTTCTGCTTTTTCAATTATCTCTTCGTTTTCTGCTTCTTCTGTTTCTACTTAAGATTATTCTTCTGTCATACCTGCCGTTTCTGCTTATGCTTCTGTTATTTGTACCTTTTTGGCTTATTCTTCTGTTATTTCTGCTTTTTCGTCTTTTTCTTGTTTCTACTTCTTCTTGTTCTTCTAGTTCTTCTTGTAGTTCTACATCTCTTTCTTCTTCATTTTCTGTTCTGCATTTTCTGCTTTTGCATTTACTTATGCTTCTTCTGCTTCTTATTCATCTTATTCTTCTATTATTTCTGCTTTTTCGACTTATTCTTCTGTTTCTCTTCTTGTTCTTCTTGTTCTGCTAGTTCTTCTTGTTCTTCTTGTAGTTCTACATCTCCTTCTTCTTATTATTCATCTTCCTCTCTTTCTTCAGCATTTTTTGCTTTTTCAATTACTTCTTCGTTTTCTGGTACTTCTGTTTCTTCTTCAGCTTATTCTTTTGTCATTTCTGCTTTTTCGGATTATGCTTCTGTAATTTCTAATTTTTGGTTTATTCTTCTGTTATTTCTACTTATTCAGCTTATTCTTACCTTATTTCTGCCTTTTCCTCTTATTCTTCTGTTCATCCTTCTTGTTCTTCTAGTTCTTATGTTCTTCTTGTACTTCTATATCTCCTTTTTATTCTTCTTCATCTTCCTCTGTTTCCTCTGCATTTTCAGCTTTTACAATTACTACTTCGTTTTCTGCTTCTTCTGTTTCTTCCTCAGATTATTCTTCTGTTATTTCTACCTTTGTGGCTTATTCTTCTGTTATTTCTACTTTTTCAGCTTATTCTGCTTTTTCTCCTTTTTCGTCTTATTCTTCTGTTTCTCGTTCTTGTTTTTCTTGTTCTTCTAGTTCTTCTTGTTCTTTTTGTAGTTCTACATCGCCTTCTTCTTCTTCAACTTCTTCTGTCTCTTCTGCATTTTCTGCTTGTTCAATTACTTCTTCGTTTTCTGGTTCTTCTTTTTCTTCTTCAGCTTATTCCTCTGTCATTTCTGCCTTTTCGGCTTATGCTTCTGTTATTTCTACCTTTTTGGCTTATTCTTCTGTTATTTGTGCTTTTTCGTCTTTTTCTTCTGTTTCTACTTCTTTTTCGTCTTGTTCTTCTAGTTCTTCTTGTTCTTCTTGAAGTTCTACTTCTCCTTCATCTTCTTCTGTTCATCTTCATAGGTTATGCATTTTCTGCTTTTTCAATTACTTCTTCGTTTTCTGCTTCTTCTGTTTCTTCTTCAGCTTATTATTCTGTCATTTCTGCCTTTTTGGCTTATGCTTCTGTTATTTCTACTTTTTGGCTTATTTCTTCTGTTATTTCTACTTATTCAGCTTATTCTTCTCTTATTTCTGCTTTTTCATCTTATTCTTCTGTTTCTCCTTCTTGTTCTTCTAATTCTTCTAGTTCTTCTTGTTGTTCTACATCTCCTTCTTCTTCATCTTCCTTTGTTTCTTCTGCATTTTCTGCTTTTTCAATTACTCCTTCGTTTTCTGCTGCTTCTGTTTCTTCTGCAGATTATACTTCTGTCGTTTCTGTCTTTTCGGGTTTTGTTTCTGTTATTTCTACCTTTTTGGCTTATTCTTCTGTTATTTCTACTTTTTCAGGTTATTCTTCTGTTATTTCTGATTTTTCGTCTTATTCTTCTGTTTCTTCTTCTTGTTCTTCTTGTTCTTTCATTCTTCTTCTTCTTCTTTTTGTTGTACATCTCCTTCTTCTTCTTCTTCATCTTTTTTTGTTTCTTCTTCATTTTCTGCTTTTCCAATTACTTCTTCTTTTTCTGCTTCTTCCGTTTCTTCTTCAGCTTATTCTTCTGTCATTTCTGCCTTTTCGTCTTATGCTTCTGTTATTTCTACCTTTTTGGCTTATTCTTCTCTTATTTCTGCTTTTTCGTCTTATTCTTCTGTTTCTACTTCTTTTCCTTCTAGTTCTTCTTTTTCTTCTTGCAGTTCTACATCTCCTTCTTCTCTTCCTCATCTTCATTGTTCTGCATTTTCTGCTTTTTCAATTATTTATGCTTCTTCTACTTCTTATTCAGCTTATTCTATTATTTCTGCTTTTTCGTCTTATTCTTCTGTTTCTCCTTCTTGTTCTTCTAGTTCTTGTAGTTCTTCTTGTTCTTCTTGTAGTTCTACATCTCCTACTATTTCATCTTCCTCTGTTTCCCCTGCATTTTCTGCTTTTTCAATTACTTCCTCTTTTTCTGCTTCTTCTGCTTCTTCTTCAGCTTATTCTGTTATTTCTGCTTTTTCGGGTTATTCTTCTGTTATCTCTGCTCTTTCAGCTTATTCTTCTTTCTGCTTTTTCCTATTATACTTATGTTTCTTCTTCTTGTTCTTCTTGTGTTTCTAGTTCTTCTTGTTCTACTCGTAGTTCTACATCTCCTTCTTCTTCTTCATCTTCTTCTGTTTCTTCTACATTTTTTGCTTTTTCATGTACTTCTTCTGCTTCTTTTTCAGCTTATTCTTCTTTTATTTCTGCTCTTTCGGCTTATTCTTCTGTTATTTCTGCTTTTTCGGCGTATTCTGTTATCTCTGCTTTTTCCTCTTATTCTTCTATTTCTACTTCTTGTTCTTCTTGATCTTTTAGTTCTTCTTGTTCTTCTTTTAGTTCTACATCTCCTTCTTCTTCATCTTCTTCTGTTTCTTCTGCAATTTTTGCTTTTTCAATTACTTCCACTTCTTTTGCTTTTTCTGCTTCTTCCTCAGCTGAATCTTCTGTTATTTCTGCTTTTTGGCTTATTCTTCTGTTATTTCTGCTATTTCGTCTTATTTTTCTGTTATTTCTGCTTTTTCCTCTTATTCTTCTCCTTCTACTTCTTGTTCTTTATGTTCTTCTAGTTATTCATGTTCTTCTGTAGTTCTACATCACCCTCCTCTTCTTCTTCATCTTCTTCTGTTTCTTCTGCACATTTGTTTTTTCAATTACTTCTTCTTCTGCTTTCTGCTTCTTCAGCTGATTCTTCTGATTCTTCTGTTATTTCTGCTTTTTCGGCTTATGCTTCTGTAATTTCTAATTTTTGGTTTATTCTTCTGTTATTTCTACTTATTCAGCTTATTCTTACGTTATTTCTGCCTTTTCCTCTTATTCTTCTGTTCATCCTTCTTGTTCTTCTAGTTCTTATGTTCTTCTTGTACTTCTATATCTCCTTTTTATTCTTCTTCATCTTCCTCTGTTTCCTCTGCATTTTCAGCTTTTACAATTACTACTTCGTTTTCTGCTTCTTCTGTTTCTTCTTCAGATTATTCTTCTGTTATTTCTACCTTTTTGGCTTATTCTTCTGTTATTTCCACTTATTCAGCTTATTCTTCTCTTATTTCTGCTTTTTCGTCTTATTCTTCTGTTTCTCCTTCTTATTGTACTTGTTCTTCTATTTCTTTTTGTTCTTCTTGTAGTTCTACTTCTCCTTCTTCTTCTCTTCTCCATCTTCCTCTGTTTCTTCTGCGTTTACTGCTTTTTCAATTACTTTCCTTTTCTGCTTCTTCTGTTTCTTCTTCAGCTTATTCTTCTGTCATTATTGCCTTATTGGCTTATGCTTCTGTAATTTATAACTTTTGGCTTATTCTTCAGTTATTTCTACTTTTTCAGCTCATTCTTATGTTATTTCTGGTTTTTCATCTTATTCTTCTTTTCTCCTTCTTCTTGTTCTTCTAGTTCTTCATTTACTTCTACATCTCCTTCTTCTTCTTCTTCTTCATCTAACTCTCTTTTTTTGCATTTTCTGCTTTTTCAATTATGTGTTCGTTTTCTGCTTCTTCTGTTTCTACTTAAGATTATTCTTCTGTCATATCTGCCGTTTCTGCTTATGCTTCTGTTATTTGTACCTTTTTGGCTTATTCTTCTGTTATTTCTGCTTTTTCGTCTTTTTCTTCTGTTTCTACTTCTTCTTGTTCTTCTAGTTCTTCTTGTAGTTCTACATCTCTTTCTTCTTCATTTTCTGTTCTGCATTTTCTGCTTTTGCATTTACTTATGCTTCTTCTGCTTCTTATTCATCTTATTCTTCTATTATTTCTGCTTTTTCGACTTATTCTTCTGTTTCTCTTCTTGTTCTTCTTGTTCTGCTAGTTCTTCTTGTTCTTCTTGTAGTTCTACATCTCCTTCTTCTTATTATTCATCTTCCTCTCTTTCTTCAGCATTTTTTGCTTTTTCAATTACTTCTTCGTTTTCTGGTACTTCTGTTTCTTCTTCAGCTTATTCTTTTGTCATTTCTGCTTTTTCGGATTATGCTTCTGTAATTTCTAATTTTTGGTTTATTCTTCTGTTATTTCTACTTATTCAGCTTATTCTTACCTTATTTCTGCCTTTTCCTCTTATTCTTCTGTTCATCCTTCTTGTTCTTCTAGTTCTTATGTTCTTCTTGTACTTCTATATCTCCTTTTTATTCTTCTTCATCTTCCTCTGTTTCCTCTGCATTTTCAGCTTTTACAATTACTACTTCGTTTTCTGCTTCTTCTGTTTCTTCCTCAGATTATTCTTCTGTTATTTCTACCTTTGTGGCTTATTCTTCTGTTATTTCTACTTTTTCAGCTTATTCTGCTTTTTCTCCTTTTTCGTCTTATTCTTCTGTTTCTCGTTCTTGTTTTTCTTGTTCTTCTAGTTCTTCTTGTTCTTTTTGTAGTTCTACATCGCCTTCTTCTTCTTCAACTTCTTCTGTCTCTTCTGCATTTTCTGCTTGTTCAATTACTTCTTCGTTTTCTGGTTCTTCTTTTTCTTCTTCAGCTTATTCCTCTGTCATTTCTGCCTTTTCGGCTTATGCTTCTGTTATTTCTACCTTTTTGGCTTATTCTTCTGTTATTTGTGCTTTTTCGTCTTTTTCTTCTGTTTCTACTTCTTTTTCGTCTTGTTCTTCTAGTTCTTCTTGTTCTTCTTGAAGTTCTACTTCTCCTTCATCTTCTTCTGTTCATCTTCATAGGTTATGCATTTTCTGCTTTTTCAATTACTTCTTCGTTTTCTGCTTCTTCTGTTTCTTCTTCAGCTTATTATTCTGTCATTTCTGCCTTTTTGGCTTATGCTTCTGTTATTTCTACTTTTTGGCTTATTTCTTCTGTTATTTCTACTTATTCAGCTTATTCTTCTCTTATTTCTGCTTTTTCATCTTATTCTTCTGTTTCTTCTTCTTGTTCTTCTTGTTCTTCTTGTTCTTCTAATTCTTCTAGTTCTTCTTGTTGTTCTACATCTCCTTCTTCTTCATCTTCCTTTGTTTCTTCTGCATTTTCTGCTTTTTCAATTAGTCCTTCGTTTTCTGCTGCTTCTGTTTCTTCTGCAGATTATCCTTCTGTCGTTTCTGTCTTTTCGGGTTTTGTTTCTGTTATTTCTACCTTTTTGGCTTATTCTTCTGTTATTTCTACTTTTTCAGGTTATTCTTCTGTTATTTCTGATTTTTCGTCTTATTCTTCTGTTTCTTCTTCTTGTTCTTATTGTTCTTTCATTCTTCTTCTTCTTTTTGTTGTACATCTCCTTCTTCTTCTTCTTCATCTTTTTTTGTTTCTTCTTCATTTTCTGCTTTTCCAATTACTTCTTCTTTTTCTGCTTCTTCCGTTTCTTCTTCAGCTTATTCTTCTGTCATTTCTGCCTTTTCGTCTTATGCTTCTGTTATTTCTACCTTTTTGGCTTATTCTTCTCTTATTTCTGCTTTTTCGTCTTATTCTTCTGTTTCTTCTTTTCCTTCTAGTTCTTCTTTTTCTTCTTGCAGTTCTACATCTCCTTCTTCTCTTCCTCATCTTCATTGTTCTGCATTTTCTGCTTTTTCAATTATATATGCTTCTTCTACTTCTTATTCAGCTTATTCTATTATTTCTGCTTTTTCGTCTTATTCTTCTGTTTCTCCTTCTTGTTCTTCTAGTTCTTCTAGTTCTTCTTGTTCTTCTTGTAGTTCTACATCTCCTACTATTTCATCTTCCTCTGTTTCCCCTGCATTTTCTGCTTTTTCAATTACTTCCTCTCTTTCTGCTTCTTCTGCTTCTTCTTCAGCTTATTCTGTTATTTCTGCTTTTTCGGGTTATTCTTCTGTTATCTCTGCTCTTTCAGCTTATTCTTCTTTCTGCTTTTTCCTATTATACTTATGTTTCTTCTTCTTGTTCTTCTTGTGTTTCTAGTTCTTCTTGTTCTACTCGTAGTTCTACATCTCCTTCTTCTTCTTCATCTTCTTCTGTTTCTTCTACATTTTTTGCTTTTTCATGTACTTCTTCTGCTTCTTTTTCAGCTTATTCTTCTTTTATTTCTGCTCTTTCGGCTTATTCTTCTGTTATTTCTGCTTTTTCGGCGTATTCTGTTATCTCTGCTTTTTCCTCTTATTCTTCTATTTCTACTTCTTGTTCTTCTTGATCTTTTAGTTCTTCTTGTTCTTCTTTTAGTTCTACATCTCCTTCTTCTTCATCTTCTTCTGTTTCTTCTGCAATTTTTGCTTTTTCAATTACTTCCACTTCTTTTGCTTTTTCTGCTTCTTCCTCAGCTGAATCTTCTGTTATTTCTGCTTTTTGGCTTATTCTTCTGTTATTTCTGCTATTTCGTCTTATTTTTCTGTTATTTCTGCTTTTTCCTCTTATTCTTCTCCTTCTACTTCTTGTTCTTTATGTTCTTCTAGTTATTCATGTTCTTCTGTAGTTCTACATCACCCTCCTCTTCTTCTTCATCTTCTTCTGTTTCTTCTGCACATTTGTTTTTTCAATTACTTCTTCTTCTGCTTTCTGCTTCTTCAGCTGATTCTTCTGATTCTTCTGTTATTTCTGCTTTTTCGGCTTATGCTTCTGTAATTTCTAATTTTTGGTTTATTCTTCTGTTATTTCTACTTATTCAGCTTATTCTTACGTTATTTCTGCCTTTTCCTCTTATTCTTCTGTTCATCCTTCTTGTTCTTCTAGTTCTTATGTTCTTCTTGTACTTCTATATCTCCTTTTTATTCTTCTTCATCTTCCTCTGTTTCCTCTGCATTTTCAGCTTTTACAATTACTACTTCGTTTTCTGCTTCTTCTGTTTCTTCTTCAGATTATTCTTCTGTTATTTCTACCTTTTTGGCTTATTCTTCTGTTATTTCCACTTATTCAGCTTATTCTTCTCTTATTTCTGCTTTTTCGTCTTATTCTTCTGTTTCTCCTTCTTATTGTACTTGTTCTTCTATTTCTTTTTGTTCTTCTGGTAGTTCTACTTCTCCTTCTTCTTCTCTTCTCCATCTTCCTCTGTTTCTTCTGCGTTTACTGCTTTTTCAATTACTTTCCTTTTCTGCTTCTTCTGTTTCTTCTTCAGCTTATTCTTCTGTCATTATTGCCTTATTGGCTTATGCTTCTGTAATTTATAACTTTTGGCTTATTCTTCAGTTATTTCTACTTTTTCAGCTCATTCTTATGTTATTTCTGGTTTTTCATCTTATTCTTCTTTTCTCCTTCTTCTTGTTCTTCTAGTTCTTCATTTACTTCTACATCTCCTTCTTCTTCTTCTTCTTCATCTAACTCTCTTTTTTTGCATTTTCTGCTTTTTCAATTATCTCTTCGTTTTCTGCTTCTTCTGTTTCTACTTAAGATTATTCTTCTGTCATATCTGCCGTTTCTGCTTATGCTTCTGTTATTTGTACCTTTTTGGCTTATTCTTCTGTTATTTCTGCTTTTTCGTCTTTTTCTTCTGTTTCTACTTCTTCCTGTTCTTCTAGTTCTTCTTGTAGTTCTACATCTCTTTCTTCTTCATTTTCTGTTCTGCATTTTCTGCTTTTGCATTTACTTATGCTTCTTCTGCTTCTTATTCATCTTATTCTTCTATTATTTCTGCTTTTTCGACTTATTCTTCTGTTTCTCTTCTTGTTCTTCTTGTTCTGCTAGTTCTTCTTGTTCTTCTTGTAGTTCTACATCTCCTTCTTCTTATTATTCATCTTCCTCTCTTTCTTCAGCATTTTTTGCTTTTTCAATTACTTCTTCGTTTTCTGGTACTTCTGTTTCTTCTTCAGCTTATTCTTTTGTCATTTCTGCTTTTTCGGATTATGCTTCTGTAATTTCTAATTTTTGGTTTATTCTTCTGTTATTTCTACTTATTCAGCTTATTCTTACGTTATTTCTGCCTTTTCCTCTTATTCTTCTGTTCATCCTTCTTGTTCTTCTAGTTCTTATGTTCTTCTTGTACTTCTATATCTCCTTTTTATTCTTCTTCATCTTCCTCTGTTTCCTCTGCATTTTCAGCTTTTACAATTACTACTTCGTTTTCTGCTTCTTCTGTTTCTTCCTCAGATTATTCTTCTGTGATTTCTACCTTTGTGGCTTATTCTTCTGTTATTTCTACTTTTTCAGCTTATTCTGCTTTTTCTCCTTTTTCGTCTTATTCTTCTGTTTCTCGTTCTTGTTTTTCTTGTTCTTCTAGTTCTTCTTGTTCTTTTTGTAGTTCTACATCGCCTTCTTCTTCTTCAACTTCTTCTGTCTCTTCTGCATTTTCTGCTTGTTCAATTACTTCTTCGTTTTCTGGTTCTTCTTTTTCTTCTTCAGCTTATTCCTCTGTCATTTCTGCCTTTTCGGCTTATGCTTCTGTTATTTCTACCTTTTTGGCTTATTCTTCTGTTATTTGTGCTTTTTCGTCTTTTTCTTCTGTTTCTACTTCTTTTTCTTCTTGTTCTTCTAGTTCTTCTTGTTCTTCTTGAAGTTCTACTTCTCCTTCATCTTCTTCTGTTCATCTTCATAGGTTATGCATTTTCTGCTTTTTCAATTACTTCTTCGTTTTCTGCTTCTTCTGTTTCTTCTTCAGCTTATTATTCTGTCATTTCTGCCTTTTTGGCTTATGCTTCTGTTATTTCTACTTTTTGGCTTATTTCTTCTGTTATTTCTACTTATTCAGCTTATTCTTCTCTTATTTCTGCTTTTTCATCTTATTCTTCTGTTTCTCCTTCTTGTTCTTCTTGTTCTTCTAATTCTTCTAGTTCTTCTTGTTGTTCTACATCTCCTTCTTCTTCATCTTCCTTTGTTTCTTCTGCATTTTCTGCTTTTTCAATTACTCCTTCGTTTTCTGCTGCTTCTGTTTCTTCTGCAGATTATCCTTCTGTCGTTTCTGTCTTTTCGGGTTTTGTTTCTGTTATTTCTACCTTTTTGGCTTATTCTTCTGTTATTTCTACTTTTTCAGGTTATTCTTCTGTTATTTCTGATTTTTCGTCTTATTCTTCTGTTTCTTCTTCTTGTTCTTCTTGTTCTTTCATTCTTCTTCTTCTTCTTTTTGTTGTACATCTCCTTCTTCTTCTTCTTCATCTTTTTTTGTTTCTTCTTCATTTTCTGCTTTTCCAATTACTTCTTCTTTTTCTGCTTCTTCCGTTTCTTCTTCAGCTTATTCTTCTGTCATTTCTGCCTTTTCGTCTTATGCTTCTGTTATTTCTACCTTTTTGGCTTATTCTTCTCTTATTTCTGCTTTTTCGTCTTATTCTTCTGTTTCTACTTCTTTTCCTTCTAGTTCTTCTTTTTCTTCTTGCAGTTCTACATCTCCTTCTTCTCTTCCTCATCTTCATTGTTCTGCATTTTCTGCTTTTTCAATTATTTATGCTTCTTCTACTTCTTATTCAGCTTATTCTATTATTTCTGCTTTTTCGTCTTATTCTTCTGTTTCTCCTTCTTGTTCTTCTAGTTCTTCTAGTTCTTCTTGTTCTTCTTGTAGTTCTACATCTCCTACTATTTCATCTTCCTCTGTTTCCCCTGCATTTTCTGCTTTTTCAATTACTTCCTCTTTTTCTGCTTCTTCTGCTTCTTCTTCAGCTTATTCTGTTATTTCTGCTTTTTCGGGTTATTCTTCTGTTATCTCTGCTCTTTCAGCTTATTCTTCTTTCTGCTTTTTCCTATTATACTTATGTTTCTTCTTCTTGTTCTTCTTGTGTTTCTAGTTCTTCTTGTTCTACTCGTAGTTCTACATCTCCTTCTTCTTCTTCATCTTCTTCTGTTTCTTCTACATTTTTTGCTTTTTCATGTACTTCTTCTGCTTCTTTTTCAGCTTATTCTTCTTTTATTTCTGCTCTTTCGGCTTATTCTTCTGTTATTTCTGCTTTTTCGGCGTATTCTGTTATCTCTGCTTTTTCCTCTTATTCTTCTATTTCTACTTCTTGTTCTTCTTGATCTTTTAGTTCTTCTTGTTCTTCTTTTAGTTCTACATCTCCTTCTTCTTCATCTTCTTCTGTTTCTTCTGCAATTTTTGCTTTTTCAATTACTTCCACTTCTTTTGCTTTTTCTGCTTCTTCCTCAGCTGAATCTTCTGTTATTTCTGCTTTTTGGCTTATTCTTCTGTTATTTCTGCTATTTCGTCTTATTTTTCTGTTATTTCTGCTTTTTCCTCTTATTCTTCTCCTTCTACTTCTTGTTCTTTATGTTCTTCTAGTTATTCATGTTCTTCTGTAGTTCTACATCACCCTCCTCTTCTTCTTCATCTTCTTCTGTTTCTTCTGCACATTTGTTTTTTCAATTACTTCTTCTTCTGCTTTCTGCTTCTTCAGCTGATTCTTCTGATTCTTCTGTTATTTCTGCTTTTTCGGCTTATGCTTCTGTAATTTCTAATTTTTGGTTTATTCTTCTGTTATTTCTACTTATTCAGCTTATTCTTACGTTATTTCTGCCTTTTCCTCTTATTCTTCTGTTCATCCTTCTTGTTCTTCTAGTTCTTATGTTCTTCTTGTACTTCTATATCTCCTTTTTATTCTTCTTCATCTTCCTCTGTTTCCTCTGCATTTTCAGCTTTTACAATTACTACTTCGTTTTCTGCTTCTTCTGTTTCTTCTTCAGATTATTCTTCTGTTATTTCTACCTTTTTGGCTTATTCTTCTGTTATTTCCACTTATTCAGCTTATTCTTCTCTTATTTCTGCTTTTTCGTCTTATTCTTCTGTTTCTCCTTCTTATTGTACTTGTTCTTCTATTTCTTTTTGTTCTTCTGGTAGTTCTACTTCTCCTTCTTCTTCTCTTCTCCATCTTCCTCTGTTTCTTCTGCATTTACTGCTTTTTCAATTACTTTTCTTTTCTGCTTCTTCTGTTTCTTCTTCAGCTTATTCTTCTGTCATTATTGCCTTATTGGCTTATGCTTCTGTAATTTATAACTTTTGGCTTATTCTTCAGTTATTTCTACTTTTTCAGCTCATTCTTATGTTATTTCTGGTTTTTCATCTTATTCTTCTTTTCTCCTTCTTCTTGTTCTTCTAGTTCTTCATTTACTTCTACATCTCCTTCTTCTTCTTCTTCTTCATCTAACTCTCTTTTTTTGCATTTTCTGCTTTTTCAATTATCTCTTCGTTTTCTGCTTCTTCTGTTTCTACTTAAGATTATTCTTCTGTCATACCTGCCGTTTCTGCTTATGCTTCTGTTATTTGTACCTTTTTGGCTTATTCTTCTGTTATTTCTGCTTTTTCGTCTTTTTCTTGTTTCTACTTCTTCTTGTTCTTCTAGTTCTTCTTGTAGTTCTACATCTCTTTCTTCTTCATTTTCTGTTCTGCATTTTCTGCTTTTGCATTTACTTATGCTTCTTCTGCTTCTTATTCATCTTATTCTTCTATTATTTCTGCTTTTTCGACTTATTCTTCTGTTTCTCTTCTTGTTCTTCTTGTTCTGCTAGTTCTTCTTGTTCTTCTTGTAGTTCTACATCTCCTTCTTCTTATTATTCATCTTCCTCTCTTTCTTCAGCATTTTTTGCTTTTTCAATTACTTCTTCGTTTTCTGGTACTTCTGTTTCTTCTTCAGCTTATTCTTTTGTCATTTCTGCTTTTTCGGATTATGCTTCTGTAATTTCTAATTTTTGGTTTATTCTTCTGTTATTTCTACTTATTCAGCTTATTCTTACGTTATTTCTGCCTTTTCCTCTTATTCTTCTGTTCATCCTTCTTGTTCTTCTAGTTCTTATGTTCTTCTTGTACTTCTATATCTCCTTTTTATTCTTCTTCATCTTCCTCTGTTTCCTCTGCATTTTCAGCTTTTACAATTACTACTTCGTTTTCTGCTTCTTCTGTTTCTTCCTCAGATTATTCTTCTGTTATTTCTACCTTTGTGGCTTATTCTTCTGTTATTTCTACTTTTTCAGCTTATTCTGCTTTTTCTCCTTTTTCGTCTTATTCTTCTGTTTCTCGTTCTTGTTTTTCTTGTTCTTCTAGTTCTTCTTGTTCTTTTTGTAGTTCTACATCGCCTTCTTCTTCTTCAACTTCTTCTGTCTCTTCTGCATTTTCTGCTTGTTCAATTACTTCTTCGTTTTCTGGTTCTTCTTTTTCTTCTTCAGCTTATTCCTCTGTCATTTCTGCCTTTTCGGCTTATGCTTCTGTTATTTCTACCTTTTTGGCTTATTCTTCTGTTATTTGTGCTTTTTCGTCTTTTTCTTCTGTTTCTACTTCTTTTTCGTCTTGTTCTTCTAGTTCTTCTTGTTCTTCTTGAAGTTCTACTTCTTCATCTTCTTCTGTTCATCTTCATAGGTTATGCATTTTCTGCTTTTTCAATTACTTCTTCGTTTTCTGCTTCTTCTGTTTCTTCTTCAGCTTATTATTCTGTCATTTCTGCCTTTTTGGCTTATGCTTCTGTTATTTCTACTTTTTGGCTTATTTCTTCTGTTATTTCTACTTATTCAGCTTATTCTTCTCTTATTTCTGCTTTTTCATCTTATTCTTCTGTTTCTCCTTCTTGTTCTTCTAATTCTTCTAGTTCTTCTTGTTGTTCTACATCTCCTTCTTCTTCATCTTCCTTTGTTTCTTCTGCATTTTCTGCTTTTTCAATTACTCCTTCGTTTTCTGCTGCTTCTGTTTCTTCTGCAGATTATACTTCTGTCGTTTCTGTCTTTTCGGGTTTTGTTTCTGTTATTTCTACCTTTTTGGCTTATTCTTCTGTTATTTCTACTTTTTCAGGTTATTCTTCTGTTATTTCTGATTTTTCGTCTTATTCTTCTGTTTCTTCTTCTTGTTCTTCTTGTTCTTTCATTCTTCTTCTTCTTCTTTTTGTTGTACATCTCCTTCTTCTTCTTCTTCATCTTTTTTTGTTTCTTCTTCATTTTCTGCTTTTCCAATTACTTCTTCTTTTTCTGCTTCTTCCGTTTCTTCTTCAGCTTATTCTTCTGTCATTTCTGCCTTTTCGTCTTATGCTTCTGTTATTTCTACCTTTTTGGCTTATTCTTCTCTTATTTCTGCTTTTTCGTCTTATTCTTCTGTTTCTACTTCTTTTCCTTCTAGTTCTTCTTTTTCTTCTTGCAGTTCTACATCTCCTTCTTCTCTTCCTCATCTTCATTGTTCTGCATTTTCTGCTTTTTCAATTATTTATGCTTCTTCTACTTCTTATTCAGCTTATTCTATTATTTCTGCTTTTTCGTCTTATTCTTCTGTTTCTCCTTCTTGTTCTTCTAGTTCTTGTAGTTCTTCTTGTTCTTCTTGTAGTTCTACATCTCCTACTATTTCATCTTCCTCTGTTTCCCCTGCATTTTCTGCTTTTTCAATTACTTCCTCTTTTTCTGCTTCTTCTGCTTCTTCTTCAGCTTATTCTGTTATTTCTGCTTTTTCGGGTTATTCTTCTGTTATCTCTGCTCTTTCAGCTTATTCTTCTTTCTGCTTTTTCCTATTATACTTATGTTTCTTCTTCTTGTTCTTCTTGTGTTTCTAGTTCTTCTTGTTCTACTCGTAGTTCTACATCTCCTTCTTCTTCTTCATCTTCTTCTGTTTCTTCTACATTTTTTGCTTTTTCATGTACTTCTTCTGCTTCTTTTTCAGCTTATTCTTCTTTTATTTCTGCTCTTTCGGCTTATTCTTCTGTTATTTCTGCTTTTTCGGCGTATTCTGTTATCTCTGCTTTTTCCTCTTATTCTTCTATTTCTACTTCTTGTTCTTCTTGATCTTTTAGTTCTTCTTGTTCTTCTTTTAGTTCTACATCTCCTTCTTCTTCATCTTCTTCTGTTTCTTCTGCAATTTTTGCTTTTTCAATTACTTCCACTTCTTTTGCTTTTTCTGCTTCTTCCTCAGCTGAATCTTCTGTTATTTCTGCTTTTTGGCTTATTCTTCTGTTATTTCTGCTATTTCGTCTTATTTTTCTGTTATTTCTGCTTTTTCCTCTTATTCTTCTCCTTCTACTTCTTGTTCTTTATGTTCTTCTAGTTATTCATGTTCTTCTGTAGTTCTACATCACCCTCCTCTTCTTCTTCATCTTCTTCTGTTTCTTCTGCACATTTGTTTTTTCAATTACTTCTTCTTCTGCTTTCTGCTTCTTCAGCTGATTCTTCTGATTCTTCTGTTATTTCTGCTTTTTCGGCTTATGCTTCTGTAATTTCTAATTTTTGGTTTATTCTTCTGTTATTTCTACTTATTCAGCTTATTCTTACGTTATTTCTGCCTTTTCCTCTTATTCTTCTGTTCATCCTTCTTGTTCTTCTAGTTCTTATGTTCTTCTTGTACTTCTATATCTCCTTTTTATTCTTCTTCATCTTCCTCTGTTTCCTCTGCATTTTCAGCTTTTACAATTACTACTTCGTTTTCTGCTTCTTCTGTTTCTTCTTCAGATTATTCTTCTGTTATTTCTACCTTTTTGGCTTATTCTTCTGTTATTTCCACTTATTCAGCTTATTCTTCTCTTATTTCTGCTTTTTCGTCTTATTCTTCTGTTTCTCCTTCTTATTGTACTTGTTCTTCTATTTCTTTTTGTTCTTCTTGTAGTTCTACTTCTCCTTCTTCTTCTCTTCTCCATTTTCCTCTGTTTCTTCTGCGTTTACTGCTTTTTCAATTACTTTCGTTTTCTGCTTCTTCTGTTTCTTCTTCAGCTTATTCTTCTGTCATTATTGCCTTATTGGCTTATGCTTCTGTAATTTATAACTTTTGGCTTATTCTTCAGTTATTTCTACTTTTTCAGCTCATTCTTATGTTATTTCTGGTTTTTCATCTTATTCTTCTTTTCTCCTTCTTCTTGTTCTTCTAGTTCTTCATTTACTTCTACATCTCCTTCTTCTTCTTCTTCTTCATCTAACTCTCTTTTTTTGCATTTTCTGCTTTTTCAATTATCTCTTCGTTTTCTGCTTCTTCTGTTTCTACTTAAGATTATTCTTCTGTCATATCTGCCGTTTCTGCTTATGCTTCTGTTATTTGTACCTTTTTGGCTTATTCTTCTGTTATTTCTGCTTTTTCGTCTTTTTCTTCTGTTTCTACTTCTTCTTGTTCTTCTAGTTCTTCTTGTAGTTCTACATCTCTTTCTTCTTCATTTTCTGTTCTGCATTTTCTGCTTTTGCATTTACTTATGCTTCTTCTGCTTCTTATTCATCTTATTCTTCTATTATTTCTGCTTTTTCGACTTATTCTTCTGTTTCTCTTCTTGTTCTTCTTTTTCTGCTAGTTCTTCTTGTTCTTCTTGTAGTTCTACATCTCCTTCTTCTTATTATTCATCTTCCTCTCTTTCTTCAGCATTTTTTGCTTTTTCAATTACTTCTTCGTTTTCTGGTACTTCTGTTTCTTCTTCAGCTTATTCTTTT
This sequence comes from Talpa europaea, assembly GCF_964194135.1. Classification (NCBI taxonomy): domain Eukaryota; kingdom Metazoa; phylum Chordata; class Mammalia; order Eulipotyphla; family Talpidae; genus Talpa; species Talpa europaea. The sequence goes on along the minus strand of NW_028168037.1, from coordinate 9,843 downwards.
GTCATTTCTGCTTTTTCGGATTATGCTTCTGTAATTTCTAATTTTTGGTTTATTCTTCTGTTATTTCTACTTATTCAGCTTATTCTTACCTTATTTCTGCCTTTTCCTCTTATTCTTCTGTTCATCCTTCTTGTTCTTCTAGTTCTTATGTTCTTCTTGTACTTCTATATCTCCTTTTTATTCTTCTTCATCTTCCTCTGTTTCCTCTGCATTTTCAGCTTTTACAATTACTACTTCGTTTTCTGCTTCTTCTGTTTCTTCCTCAGATTATTCTTCTGTTATTTCTACCTTTGTGGCTTATTCTTCTGTTATTTCTACTTTTTCAGCTTATTCTGCTTTTTCTCCTTTTTCGTCTTATTCTTCTGTTTCTCGTTCTTGTTTTTCTTGTTCTTCTAGTTCTTCTTGTTCTTTTTGTAGTTCTACATCGCCTTCTTCTTCTTCAACTTCTTCTGTCTCTTCTGCATTTTCTGCTTGTTCAATTACTTCTTCGTTTTCTGGTTCTTCTTTTTCTTCTTCAGCTTATTCCTCTGTCATTTCTGCCTTTTCGGCTTATGCTTCTGTTATTTCTACCTTTTTGGCTTATTCTTCTGTTATTTGTGCTTTTTCGTCTTTTTCTTCTGTTTCTACTTCTTTTTCGTCTTGTTCTTCTAGTTCTTCTTGTTCTTCTTGAAGTTCTACTTCTCCTTCATCTTCTTCTGTTCATCTTCATAGGTTATGCATTTTCTGCTTTTTCAATTACTTCTTCGTTTTCTGCTTCTTCTGTTTCTTCTTCAGCTTATTATTCTGTCATTTCTGCCTTTTTGGCTTATGCTTCTGTTATTTCTACTTTTTGGCTTATTTCTTCTGTTATTTCTACTTATTCAGCTTATTCTTCTCTTATTTCTGCTTTTTCATCTTATTCTTCTGTTTCTTCTTCTTGTTCTTCTTGTTCTTCTTGTTCTTCTAATTCTTCTAGTTCTTCTTGTTGTTCTACATCTCCTTCTTCTTCATCTTCCTTTGTTTCTTCTGCATTTTCTGCTTTTTCAATTAGTCCTTCGTTTTCTGCTGCTTCTGTTTCTTCTGCAGATTATCCTTCTGTCGTTTCTGTCTTTTCGGGTTTTGTTTCTGTTATTTCTACCTTTTTGGCTTATTCTTCTGTTATTTCTACTTTTTCAGGTTATTCTTCTGTTATTTCTGATTTTTCGTCTTATTCTTCTGTTTCTTCTTCTTGTTCTTATTGTTCTTTCATTCTTCTTCTTCTTTTTGTTGTACATCTCCTTCTTCTTCTTCTTCATCTTTTTTTGTTTCTTCTTCATTTTCTGCTTTTCCAATTACTTCTTCTTTTTCTGCTTCTTCCGTTTCTTCTTCAGCTTATTCTTCTGTCATTTCTGCCTTTTCGTCTTATGCTTCTGTTATTTCTACCTTTTTGGCTTATTCTTCTCTTATTTCTGCTTTTTCGTCTTATTCTTCTGTTTCTTCTTTTCCTTCTAGTTCTTCTTTTTCTTCTTGCAGTTCTACATCTCCTTCTTCTCTTCCTCATCTTCATTGTTCTGCATTTTCTGCTTTTTCAATTATATATGCTTCTTCTACTTCTTATTCAGCTTATTCTATTATTTCTGCTTTTTCGTCTTATTCTTCTGTTTCTCCTTCTTGTTCTTCTAGTTCTTCTAGTTCTTCTTGTTCTTCTTGTAGTTCTACATCTCCTACTATTTCATCTTCCTCTGTTTCCCCTGCATTTTCTGCTTTTTCAATTACTTCCTCTCTTTCTGCTTCTTCTGCTTCTTCTTCAGCTTATTCTGTTATTTCTGCTTTTTCGGGTTATTCTTCTGTTATCTCTGCTCTTTCAGCTTATTCTTCTTTCTGCTTTTTCCTATTATACTTATGTTTCTTCTTCTTGTTCTTCTTGTGTTTCTAGTTCTTCTTGTTCTACTCGTAGTTCTACATCTCCTTCTTCTTCTTCATCTTCTTCTGTTTCTTCTACATTTTTTGCTTTTTCATGTACTTCTTCTGCTTCTTTTTCAGCTTATTCTTCTTTTATTTCTGCTCTTTCGGCTTATTCTTCTGTTATTTCTGCTTTTTCGGCGTATTCTGTTATCTCTGCTTTTTCCTCTTATTCTTCTATTTCTACTTCTTGTTCTTCTTGATCTTTTAGTTCTTCTTGTTCTTCTTTTAGTTCTACATCTCCTTCTTCTTCATCTTCTTCTGTTTCTTCTGCAATTTTTGCTTTTTCAATTACTTCCACTTCTTTTGCTTTTTCTGCTTCTTCCTCAGCTGAATCTTCTGTTATTTCTGCTTTTTGGCTTATTCTTCTGTTATTTCTGCTATTTCGTCTTATTTTTCTGTTATTTCTGCTTTTTCCTCTTATTCTTCTCCTTCTACTTCTTGTTCTTTATGTTCTTCTAGTTATTCATGTTCTTCTGTAGTTCTACATCACCCTCCTCTTCTTCTTCATCTTCTTCTGTTTCTTCTGCACATTTGTTTTTTCAATTACTTCTTCTTCTGCTTTCTGCTTCTTCAGCTGATTCTTCTGATTCTTCTGTTATTTCTGCTTTTTCGGCTTATGCTTCTGTAATTTCTAATTTTTGGTTTATTCTTCTGTTATTTCTACTTATTCAGCTTATTCTTACGTTATTTCTGCCTTTTCCTCTTATTCTTCTGTTCATCCTTCTTGTTCTTCTAGTTCTTATGTTCTTCTTGTACTTCTATATCTCCTTTTTATTCTTCTTCATCTTCCTCTGTTTCCTCTGCATTTTCAGCTTTTACAATTACTACTTCGTTTTCTGCTTCTTCTGTTTCTTCTTCAGATTATTCTTCTGTTATTTCTACCTTTTTGGCTTATTCTTCTGTTATTTCCACTTATTCAGCTTATTCTTCTCTTATTTCTGCTTTTTCGTCTTATTCTTCTGTTTCTCCTTCTTATTGTACTTGTTCTTCTATTTCTTTTTGTTCTTCTGGTAGTTCTACTTCTCCTTCTTCTTCTCTTCTCCATCTTCCTCTGTTTCTTCTGCGTTTACTGCTTTTTCAATTACTTTCCTTTTCTGCTTCTTCTGTTTCTTCTTCAGCTTATTCTTCTGTCATTATTGCCTTATTGGCTTATGCTTCTGTAATTTATAACTTTTGGCTTATTCTTCAGTTATTTCTACTTTTTCAGCTCATTCTTATGTTATTTCTGGTTTTTCATCTTATTCTTCTTTTCTCCTTCTTCTTGTTCTTCTAGTTCTTCATTTACTTCTACATCTCCTTCTTCTTCTTCTTCTTCATCTAACTCTCTTTTTTTGCATTTTCTGCTTTTTCAATTATCTCTTCGTTTTCTGCTTCTTCTGTTTCTACTTAAGATTATTCTTCTGTCATATCTGCCGTTTCTGCTTATGCTTCTGTTATTTGTACCTTTTTGGCTTATTCTTCTGTTATTTCTGCTTTTTCGTCTTTTTCTTCTGTTTCTACTTCTTCCTGTTCTTCTAGTTCTTCTTGTAGTTCTACATCTCTTTCTTCTTCATTTTCTGTTCTGCATTTTCTGCTTTTGCATTTACTTATGCTTCTTCTGCTTCTTATTCATCTTATTCTTCTATTATTTCTGCTTTTTCGACTTATTCTTCTGTTTCTCTTCTTGTTCTTCTTGTTCTGCTAGTTCTTCTTGTTCTTCTTGTAGTTCTACATCTCCTTCTTCTTATTATTCATCTTCCTCTCTTTCTTCAGCATTTTTTGCTTTTTCAATTACTTCTTCGTTTTCTGGTACTTCTGTTTCTTCTTCAGCTTATTCTTTTGTCATTTCTGCTTTTTCGGATTATGCTTCTGTAATTTCTAATTTTTGGTTTATTCTTCTGTTATTTCTACTTATTCAGCTTATTCTTACGTTATTTCTGCCTTTTCCTCTTATTCTTCTGTTCATCCTTCTTGTTCTTCTAGTTCTTATGTTCTTCTTGTACTTCTATATCTCCTTTTTATTCTTCTTCATCTTCCTCTGTTTCCTCTGCATTTTCAGCTTTTACAATTACTACTTCGTTTTCTGCTTCTTCTGTTTCTTCCTCAGATTATTCTTCTGTGATTTCTACCTTTGTGGCTTATTCTTCTGTTATTTCTACTTTTTCAGCTTATTCTGCTTTTTCTCCTTTTTCGTCTTATTCTTCTGTTTCTCGTTCTTGTTTTTCTTGTTCTTCTAGTTCTTCTTGTTCTTTTTGTAGTTCTACATCGCCTTCTTCTTCTTCAACTTCTTCTGTCTCTTCTGCATTTTCTGCTTGTTCAATTACTTCTTCGTTTTCTGGTTCTTCTTTTTCTTCTTCAGCTTATTCCTCTGTCATTTCTGCCTTTTCGGCTTATGCTTCTGTTATTTCTACCTTTTTGGCTTATTCTTCTGTTATTTGTGCTTTTTCGTCTTTTTCTTCTGTTTCTACTTCTTTTTCTTCTTGTTCTTCTAGTTCTTCTTGTTCTTCTTGAAGTTCTACTTCTCCTTCATCTTCTTCTGTTCATCTTCATAGGTTATGCATTTTCTGCTTTTTCAATTACTTCTTCGTTTTCTGCTTCTTCTGTTTCTTCTTCAGCTTATTATTCTGTCATTTCTGCCTTTTTGGCTTATGCTTCTGTTATTTCTACTTTTTGGCTTATTTCTTCTGTTATTTCTACTTATTCAGCTTATTCTTCTCTTATTTCTGCTTTTTCATCTTATTCTTCTGTTTCTCCTTCTTGTTCTTCTTGTTCTTCTAATTCTTCTAGTTCTTCTTGTTGTTCTACATCTCCTTCTTCTTCATCTTCCTTTGTTTCTTCTGCATTTTCTGCTTTTTCAATTACTCCTTCGTTTTCTGCTGCTTCTGTTTCTTCTGCAGATTATCCTTCTGTCGTTTCTGTCTTTTCGGGTTTTGTTTCTGTTATTTCTACCTTTTTGGCTTATTCTTCTGTTATTTCTACTTTTTCAGGTTATTCTTCTGTTATTTCTGATTTTTCGTCTTATTCTTCTGTTTCTTCTTCTTGTTCTTCTTGTTCTTTCATTCTTCTTCTTCTTCTTTTTGTTGTACATCTCCTTCTTCTTCTTCTTCATCTTTTTTTGTTTCTTCTTCATTTTCTGCTTTTCCAATTACTTCTTCTTTTTCTGCTTCTTCCGTTTCTTCTTCAGCTTATTCTTCTGTCATTTCTGCCTTTTCGTCTTATGCTTCTGTTATTTCTACCTTTTTGGCTTATTCTTCTCTTATTTCTGCTTTTTCGTCTTATTCTTCTGTTTCTACTTCTTTTCCTTCTAGTTCTTCTTTTTCTTCTTGCAGTTCTACATCTCCTTCTTCTCTTCCTCATCTTCATTGTTCTGCATTTTCTGCTTTTTCAATTATTTATGCTTCTTCTACTTCTTATTCAGCTTATTCTATTATTTCTGCTTTTTCGTCTTATTCTTCTGTTTCTCCTTCTTGTTCTTCTAGTTCTTCTAGTTCTTCTTGTTCTTCTTGTAGTTCTACATCTCCTACTATTTCATCTTCCTCTGTTTCCCCTGCATTTTCTGCTTTTTCAATTACTTCCTCTTTTTCTGCTTCTTCTGCTTCTTCTTCAGCTTATTCTGTTATTTCTGCTTTTTCGGGTTATTCTTCTGTTATCTCTGCTCTTTCAGCTTATTCTTCTTTCTGCTTTTTCCTATTATACTTATGTTTCTTCTTCTTGTTCTTCTTGTGTTTCTAGTTCTTCTTGTTCTACTCGTAGTTCTACATCTCCTTCTTCTTCTTCATCTTCTTCTGTTTCTTCTACATTTTTTGCTTTTTCATGTACTTCTTCTGCTTCTTTTTCAGCTTATTCTTCTTTTATTTCTGCTCTTTCGGCTTATTCTTCTGTTATTTCTGCTTTTTCGGCGTATTCTGTTATCTCTGCTTTTTCCTCTTATTCTTCTATTTCTACTTCTTGTTCTTCTTGATCTTTTAGTTCTTCTTGTTCTTCTTTTAGTTCTACATCTCCTTCTTCTTCATCTTCTTCTGTTTCTTCTGCAATTTTTGCTTTTTCAATTACTTCCACTTCTTTTGCTTTTTCTGCTTCTTCCTCAGCTGAATCTTCTGTTATTTCTGCTTTTTGGCTTATTCTTCTGTTATTTCTGCTATTTCGTCTTATTTTTCTGTTATTTCTGCTTTTTCCTCTTATTCTTCTCCTTCTACTTCTTGTTCTTTATGTTCTTCTAGTTATTCATGTTCTTCTGTAGTTCTACATCACCCTCCTCTTCTTCTTCATCTTCTTCTGTTTCTTCTGCACATTTGTTTTTTCAATTACTTCTTCTTCTGCTTTCTGCTTCTTCAGCTGATTCTTCTGATTCTTCTGTTATTTCTGCTTTTTCGGCTTATGCTTCTGTAATTTCTAATTTTTGGTTTATTCTTCTGTTATTTCTACTTATTCAGCTTATTCTTACGTTATTTCTGCCTTTTCCTCTTATTCTTCTGTTCATCCTTCTTGTTCTTCTAGTTCTTATGTTCTTCTTGTACTTCTATATCTCCTTTTTATTCTTCTTCATCTTCCTCTGTTTCCTCTGCATTTTCAGCTTTTACAATTACTACTTCGTTTTCTGCTTCTTCTGTTTCTTCTTCAGATTATTCTTCTGTTATTTCTACCTTTTTGGCTTATTCTTCTGTTATTTCCACTTATTCAGCTTATTCTTCTCTTATTTCTGCTTTTTCGTCTTATTCTTCTGTTTCTCCTTCTTATTGTACTTGTTCTTCTATTTCTTTTTGTTCTTCTGGTAGTTCTACTTCTCCTTCTTCTTCTCTTCTCCATCTTCCTCTGTTTCTTCTGCATTTACTGCTTTTTCAATTACTTTTCTTTTCTGCTTCTTCTGTTTCTTCTTCAGCTTATTCTTCTGTCATTATTGCCTTATTGGCTTATGCTTCTGTAATTTATAACTTTTGGCTTATTCTTCAGTTATTTCTACTTTTTCAGCTCATTCTTATGTTATTTCTGGTTTTTCATCTTATTCTTCTTTTCTCCTTCTTCTTGTTCTTCTAGTTCTTCATTTACTTCTACATCTCCTTCTTCTTCTTCTTCTTCATCTAACTCTCTTTTTTTGCATTTTCTGCTTTTTCAATTATCTCTTCGTTTTCTGCTTCTTCTGTTTCTACTTAAGATTATTCTTCTGTCATACCTGCCGTTTCTGCTTATGCTTCTGTTATTTGTACCTTTTTGGCTTATTCTTCTGTTATTTCTGCTTTTTCGTCTTTTTCTTGTTTCTACTTCTTCTTGTTCTTCTAGTTCTTCTTGTAGTTCTACATCTCTTTCTTCTTCATTTTCTGTTCTGCATTTTCTGCTTTTGCATTTACTTATGCTTCTTCTGCTTCTTATTCATCTTATTCTTCTATTATTTCTGCTTTTTCGACTTATTCTTCTGTTTCTCTTCTTGTTCTTCTTGTTCTGCTAGTTCTTCTTGTTCTTCTTGTAGTTCTACATCTCCTTCTTCTTATTATTCATCTTCCTCTCTTTCTTCAGCATTTTTTGCTTTTTCAATTACTTCTTCGTTTTCTGGTACTTCTGTTTCTTCTTCAGCTTATTCTTTTGTCATTTCTGCTTTTTCGGATTATGCTTCTGTAATTTCTAATTTTTGGTTTATTCTTCTGTTATTTCTACTTATTCAGCTTATTCTTACGTTATTTCTGCCTTTTCCTCTTATTCTTCTGTTCATCCTTCTTGTTCTTCTAGTTCTTATGTTCTTCTTGTACTTCTATATCTCCTTTTTATTCTTCTTCATCTTCCTCTGTTTCCTCTGCATTTTCAGCTTTTACAATTACTACTTCGTTTTCTGCTTCTTCTGTTTCTTCCTCAGATTATTCTTCTGTTATTTCTACCTTTGTGGCTTATTCTTCTGTTATTTCTACTTTTTCAGCTTATTCTGCTTTTTCTCCTTTTTCGTCTTATTCTTCTGTTTCTCGTTCTTGTTTTTCTTGTTCTTCTAGTTCTTCTTGTTCTTTTTGTAGTTCTACATCGCCTTCTTCTTCTTCAACTTCTTCTGTCTCTTCTGCATTTTCTGCTTGTTCAATTACTTCTTCGTTTTCTGGTTCTTCTTTTTCTTCTTCAGCTTATTCCTCTGTCATTTCTGCCTTTTCGGCTTATGCTTCTGTTATTTCTACCTTTTTGGCTTATTCTTCTGTTATTTGTGCTTTTTCGTCTTTTTCTTCTGTTTCTACTTCTTTTTCGTCTTGTTCTTCTAGTTCTTCTTGTTCTTCTTGAAGTTCTACTTCTTCATCTTCTTCTGTTCATCTTCATAGGTTATGCATTTTCTGCTTTTTCAATTACTTCTTCGTTTTCTGCTTCTTCTGTTTCTTCTTCAGCTTATTATTCTGTCATTTCTGCCTTTTTGGCTTATGCTTCTGTTATTTCTACTTTTTGGCTTATTTCTTCTGTTATTTCTACTTATTCAGCTTATTCTTCTCTTATTTCTGCTTTTTCATCTTATTCTTCTGTTTCTCCTTCTTGTTCTTCTAATTCTTCTAGTTCTTCTTGTTGTTCTACATCTCCTTCTTCTTCATCTTCCTTTGTTTCTTCTGCATTTTCTGCTTTTTCAATTACTCCTTCGTTTTCTGCTGCTTCTGTTTCTTCTGCAGATTATACTTCTGTCGTTTCTGTCTTTTCGGGTTTTGTTTCTGTTATTTCTACCTTTTTGGCTTATTCTTCTGTTATTTCTACTTTTTCAGGTTATTCTTCTGTTATTTCTGATTTTTCGTCTTATTCTTCTGTTTCTTCTTCTTGTTCTTCTTGTTCTTTCATTCTTCTTCTTCTTCTTTTTGTTGTACATCTCCTTCTTCTTCTTCTTCATCTTTTTTTGTTTCTTCTTCATTTTCTGCTTTTCCAATTACTTCTTCTTTTTCTGCTTCTTCCGTTTCTTCTTCAGCTTATTCTTCTGTCATTTCTGCCTTTTCGTCTTATGCTTCTGTTATTTCTACCTTTTTGGCTTATTCTTCTCTTATTTCTGCTTTTTCGTCTTATTCTTCTGTTTCTACTTCTTTTCCTTCTAGTTCTTCTTTTTCTTCTTGCAGTTCTACATCTCCTTCTTCTCTTCCTCATCTTCATTGTTCTGCATTTTCTGCTTTTTCAATTATTTATGCTTCTTCTACTTCTTATTCAGCTTATTCTATTATTTCTGCTTTTTCGTCTTATTCTTCTGTTTCTCCTTCTTGTTCTTCTAGTTCTTGTAGTTCTTCTTGTTCTTCTTGTAGTTCTACATCTCCTACTATTTCATCTTCCTCTGTTTCCCCTGCATTTTCTGCTTTTTCAATTACTTCCTCTTTTTCTGCTTCTTCTGCTTCTTCTTCAGCTTATTCTGTTATTTCTGCTTTTTCGGGTTATTCTTCTGTTATCTCTGCTCTTTCAGCTTATTCTTCTTTCTGCTTTTTCCTATTATACTTATGTTTCTTCTTCTTGTTCTTCTTGTGTTTCTAGTTCTTCTTGTTCTACTCGTAGTTCTACATCTCCTTCTTCTTCTTCATCTTCTTCTGTTTCTTCTACATTTTTTGCTTTTTCATGTACTTCTTCTGCTTCTTTTTCAGCTTATTCTTCTTTTATTTCTGCTCTTTCGGCTTATTCTTCTGTTATTTCTGCTTTTTCGGCGTATTCTGTTATCTCTGCTTTTTCCTCTTATTCTTCTATTTCTACTTCTTGTTCTTCTTGATCTTTTAGTTCTTCTTGTTCTTCTTTTAGTTCTACATCTCCTTCTTCTTCATCTTCTTCTGTTTCTTCTGCAATTTTTGCTTTTTCAATTACTTCCACTTCTTTTGCTTTTTCTGCTTCTTCCTCAGCTGAATCTTCTGTTATTTCTGCTTTTTGGCTTATTCTTCTGTTATTTCTGCTATTTCGTCTTATTTTTCTGTTATTTCTGCTTTTTCCTCTTATTCTTCTCCTTCTACTTCTTGTTCTTTATGTTCT